>NW_007728552.1:32260-45740 GCF_000696425.1 Galeopterus variegatus | reverse complement strand
TAACTTTGTTAGAATATTTTCCATTTCTCTGCCATCTTCAATTTTAAAAATAATTATATAAATAATATTTCAGAAGGACCATACACTGTATTTTTAATTTTAAAATCATCTAAAGTGACTGTACTCATTAAATTGCATAATTTCAATTGTATAAAACACCTCGTTGCATAGCTCTGCACATTCTTTGTGCCAACATTCTATTCCCCAAATAAATCTTCCTTAAAAACAAAATCAGAGCAACTAAGGAGCTACAAACAATAGTTAACCTGAAATTCCCAGAGGTGTTTCCAACGTTCTCATCTTTGCTCACCGAGATTACAGAAATATGTTATTAAAAGCCACTTTAATAGAGACATTTGGCATATATTCAATACTTAAGTCAAGACAGATTATCACAGCAGCTAGTCAAATAAGTAATTATCTGGCACTAGCCCTTAGAGAATGGGTGGCTCTAACTGACACTAGACTTATAACAACTGTCAATAGCCAGCAGTTCTCTTTCAAAATTCAGAGTCGATGACAAATTAAAGCAAATGCAAATGAAAGGCATGAACAAATTCTTGGACCTTAGTGCTGTAATTTTCTTGGTGTTACTAAGAAAGTAAATTCAGAACACATATTTTATAGGCTCGTGTATGTAAGCATGTGTCTGCTCATAAAATGTACAAATAGAAAGCTTTATATTTATTTTCCCAGGGGCAGAAACAAACAAAAAATTGAAATTCAACTTTACACAGAAGGTAAATTGTGTGCTCCCATTTGTATCATGTGTTTCTAACAGCTGTTTCAAGTTTATACAAACTGCCAAAAAAAAGATAACCACCAAAGCTAAACCAAGATATTTATAAATGTGATTCAGTAACTGTAAAGAGATGAAAACCCAGAAAAAAATCACCTTAGAGTGAGTCAAAATATTGTTTTCATGTTTCATAAATCCTATGACACCAAAAAATATTAAATTTTGAGGCACACAAATGATTGTATAAAAGGTTTTCAGTGAAAACAAATAAGGACATAATATTAAATAAGCATGCTGATGTTAAAATGTATTTTTGCTTATAAATGTTGAAATATGGAAACGGCATGTTATAATAAGGGTAATATAAATTTGTTATCCACAAAAAAAGTTAGAAATTATTTTCATACAGAATCACTGATGAGAAATGGAAAAAAAACCAAAACTCTTAGACATACAGAAAAAAATGGAAAGATCAAGTTTAGAGGGAAATTTAACATAGCTTTCACAACAAATGAATAAAAAATAAAATTCAGGAATCACAAAGTTATGTACAATAAGGGCACATACAGGGACAGCAAATGAATGACTGGAAATATATTTAAGGTTTTAGGAAAGGGAATTGCTATGGTCTGAAGGTTTATGACCCTGAAAATTCATATGCTGAAACCTATCCCCCAAGGCAATCGTATTAGGAGGTGGGGTCTTAGGGAGGGGATTAGCTCATAAAGGATCTGCCTTTATCAGTGGGATTAGTGCTCTTAGAAAGGAGGCTCAAGTAGCTTGTTTTGTCCCTCCCCCATGTAAGGACACAGGTAGAAGAGCTGTCTCTAAAGGAGAGATAAAACCTTCATTGGACATCAAATCTACTGGTGCCTTGATCTTGGGCTTTCCAGACCTCAGAACTGTGAGCAAAAAATGTCTGTTGTTTACAAATTATCTAGACTAAGATATTTTTTAAATAGAAGCTTGAACAGACTAAGACAGAAATTTTATAAACTAAATGCCATGTGCCCCATCAATGGGACAGTTGCTAATGAATTCCAACAGTGTTGCCTTAATGGAGCGCTAGCCCACTCTGGGCATTAAAAAAAAAACACATGCAGGTGAATCAAAAAAGAGTGTCATTGCTCTGATATTGCAGCTTCATCAGGTACTGAGGTCACTCCCCATTCTGAAAGGCACTTTGTATGCTTTGCTAATTATCACAGTTCCTGCCAAGAGTTACAATAATTATAAGTTATCACCATAGTCTTTGATAGGCACTAGATTGGCATCAGTTTCCTGGAATTTGATGCTCTTTGGAGTTGTAAATATTTCCCTTATATTGCCCTACATAATTAGACTTGTAAGTCTGTGTTCTTCGTTCATCAGTACCAGTTAGAACTTCCAGTGAGAATAACTTTTTCCATTTTTTGATTATCCTTTGATCTCTATTCTGCAGCTACATAGAGCACTAGGCAAATGTTTCAAGGAACAATGATTTCCCCACATCTATGCCTAAGTTTCTCTTTATCCTGTTAGTGCCTCAATATTGATTCTAATTTCTCTTTATCTTAGGGTGACTATTCCAACTTTTGGGGGAATGTTCCGGCCTTGCTCTCATTCATACCCATATATGTTTAATATTCTGGAACCTTTGAAACATTTTCATCTCTTCCTGTGATTGTTAAACCAAAGTGTACACAACCTGAGGGATTAGTGGAAGCGAGTGATGGAGGGTGGGGTGGGGGGGAATTTTTGTTTCAATTGCACGCAATTCTATTTTTAAATTTTAGTTCCTGAGAAAATTATTAGCAACATACACATTAAAGCTTTTTAGCAATTGAAGTGGTAAGCACTTCTTTAAAACTATTACTTAGAGGTTTGATTATACTGCTTACATTTGAGAAATGATTCTGCCATCACATTGATCGCTTTAAAAATTTGTTAGTACACCTAGTATTGTTACCATTTTTCTTAGAACATAGTAGAGATATTTAATATGGTAGTATAAAATACAAATGAACTTATTTATTAGGTATTGTAATTCAAATTTTACCTTAAGTCACTAATATAAATGAGATCTATGCCTTGCAGATCTTCTTGTATTAGCAAAATATAAATAACTGCATTATGTTCATCTGCAAATGATGCTAAATTCCTTTTATCTAACCTAAAAAGTTATCATTTTTCTCATAAAATGAATATCTTCTAGTGCTTAATTATCTACATGCAATAGAAGAAAAGGTTTAAAACTTTAAAAAATATATATTTAATAGAAAATGTACTATACAAAGATGCTTACGATGAAATCAGATTTTTAAATTAACCCTTTAAAACGTTTTTTTGGGTCTATTCTACATCTTATTTTTGTGAAAAATAAGATCCATGTAAACAGACAAATAAGGTCTTTATCAGGGTCTTTGAGTAACTGATAGGAGTTTAAAAATGAGATAGCAGAATGGCTACATACCATGCTCAGTCCGAATTTGTGATACACATTGGAAGACAATTTCATCTCAACATACTTATATTCAAACTGAATGTGAACTACTTCCATAAAAGAACTGCCTATTGATTTGATGAAAATAAAGATAAAAAGAATAAAAACATATGTGCTGGCTTTTGTTTTCTTTTCCCCTCCAGTGGTTGGATACTCATTTGTACATATAGTTGTAAAATGATAAACCATTTTAATTTTATAAATATTTTCCATATACCCTTATGTATGTTTACAAATAATTTTTCTCAATTTTTGTTTACCAATCTAAGTGCATTACTTTAGAGAACAGTTTCACTGAAAATTTGTATCATATCAAACCATATGAAAGTACAGTTAGACTTTTCATTGCACTCAGGCATTATGTTTATAAAATGCTTGCTTTGTACTGGGTACAGTACTGGATGCCAGAGATTCCATATTGAATAAGGCAGACATAGTTCCTGGAATTCATAGTAGTGGATGGTTGTAAAAGATAAGCTAATAAAAAAACTACAGATTGCCATAAATGCTAAAGTAAAAATTAGCTTGCCTGCAGTGGTAGAGAATAACTTAAGGGAATTTTATGTTTTACTGGAATGTAAAATTCCACGAAAGTGGGAGCTCTGTCTCTCTAGTGCCTTGAAGAGTATCTGACCCATAGTAATACCCAGTTAATATTTGTGAACTGAGTGAATGAATGAATGAACGAATGAATGATATATTTTAATTTTTCTTGAATGGCAATAGATATCCTTTCTAAAGAAGTCCACCATCCAAGAATGAGAGAAACTGTTTGAGAACAAGGGGAGAGTAGGTAAAATGACCAAAGGTGTTTGCAAAACTGAAAGGATAATGTGGCTTGAGCAGAATCATCAAGGGATGATATGGCAGGAGTTAAGCTGGAGTTGTTAGCAGATCCTATTTCACGTACATTAGTGTTGTAAGCCATGGAAAATTTAGATTTTGTTTTGTAAAATCATAATAGGGGAGATAATTGCTATGTTCAAGCTTCTAATAATTATAAACTCATGAGATTATCTTACCGAATTATAAAGGAGGGTTCCACTACATGCCGTGAGCAACAATTTACTGTATTTCCTGCTACCTACAATTATTGTATTCTTTAATTTGGACAGCACAAGTTTAGAGAGTGAGTTTGGATAAAGAGATATAAGACATTACTTAAATCTTTTTTTATAGTCCTGAGTTTGAAACAGCAAGTAATGAGATCTCAGAAAAAATTCCACATACAAATATATCCAAATCTGTTCACTCCTGAATTCAGATAGTGAAGAATTTGAATAACAACACTTTGGATGACATCTTGTGGAATTGCACACTGTATAAATGTACCCAAATATCATGTTGTATTCCATAAATATATACAATTATCATGGGTCAATTGAGAAAAAAAAATTAAAAAGAAGAGTTGCTATTTAAAAAAAAAAACAAAAAAACTTTGGATGGCAAGGTATATCTAAATATGAATGAGACATAAGACCTTTCATGAAGAAAAATATTATGTCTGAAAAAAATGCTATTTTCATTGAATTAGGTACTTACAAATGAGTTTCATAATTAAGAATGACAGTTTATTGAGAGGAAAACAACTATATCAAAAAGGAATACAAAAAAGTTTACATTATGGAAGCATAGAGAAAGTAGCAATGAATTTTATATACCAATACCTGCAAAAGTCCCCTGGAGAAGGCAATAATTGAATTGGTTCTTGGATGGATGAGCAGATCTTCAGGCACAACACCATATGGATATGCCAAGCAGGGGGAAACTCAATCTACCATATAGAACAGAAGTTGCAAACTGGTGGTTGTTGGTCCAAATCTTGCTGCTGTTTTTTCTTTTTCCACTCTTTATTTTAATGGATTGGAGCACATATTATCAAATTAATCAAAAATTTTACCACTCTTTATTGTTTTGTACCATTTTAACTTTATATATTTAACCTACTTACTGGCTATTGTGAGCACCTGGGTTTCCACCTTAATGAGGAACTGATAGGAAACCAAGAATAGAAACCTTTCAAATGCAACCTCTATAGGGTAAACTAAGATAATGGTACAGTTCCTAAACATTACCTTTATTCATTTTATTCTCATATATAGCTTAAGTCAAGGTTCAGCAAACTGAAACCCAAGGGACAAACTGGACTCTCCACTAGTTTTTATAAATAAAGTTTTATTGAGTCATAGCCATTCACATTTATTTACATGTTATCAATGGTTTCTTTCACACTAATGGCAGCAATCAAATGACCTGGAAGCTTAAAATATCTATTATCTTGCTCTTTAAAAAATCAAAGTAAAAGAACAATTTAGAGTAAGTCTATTTAATTATGTATAGATCCAATCACATCAATGCACACAGTATATAGGGAAATTCCTTTGTATTTTGTATTATTACACCTGTACAAATCCTTTATGCTGTCACTTGTCCAAAGATGTTCTGCTTCAATCCAGAAGTAAAAGAACAATTTAGAGTAAGTCTATTTAATTATGTATAGTTCCAATCACATCAATGCACACAGTATATAGGGAAATTCCTTTGTATTTTGTGTTATTACACCTGTACAAATCCTTTATGCTGTCACTTGTCCAAAGATGTTCTGCTTCAATCCAGAGGCAAAAATATAATCCATTTTTTGGATTCATCAACAGCAACTCTATTAGGATAATTTTCCAATCCATTTATATGCTGTTTAGTGAAATCTGAGGGAATCATTCCACAAATGACTAAGCTATCCACCTGTAATTGTAAAATAAGACCACTTGCACAGAAAGATAAATGAAGTAAATATCTGCAGTTAGATATTAATAAGAATGCAATTAAATAAAAAATAATAGTAGGAAAAATATGGCATGAAAATAAAATAGATTTTTTTAAAAATGTATTTTTTGACCTTGATTACATCTCCTGCACATATTGGCAAGTGGAAGAAAGATCAAATAAATCCCGTTATCATCACTCCAACTTCATTTTCAGTATCTGTCTGTCTATCCATTAGGCTTGTAAAATAAAGTGCAGGAACATATTTTAAAGCAGCCCACAACATGATTAATAAGGGCAGCACAGTAAAGAAACATAAAACTGCCCTGTCTCCTTCATCTGTTCTTCTGGTGCAGTGATTAACCTTTGAGTTTATGAGTATTTTTGCACTTGGCTCAGATAAAGTATTTTATGAGTTCTTTCCTCCTAGGCAACTTATATTAAACTTATCAGGCCCAAGAAGATAGCGACCCATAATGACTGTTCCTCTTGAAATCGTAATCTTCCTCTTTGCTACAGTATCTGAACATTCTTTGCACAAACCAGATGGAAACATCAAGGCAGAGACAAGACAAGTTGTTAAGGTTTCATTCTACACCACATATATCATTCATACTTAAGTGATTTGCGGCCCCACCTAAAGAGAGATTGCCATACATTATGAAGGCTGAGCAAATGAAAAGATCATTTTTGCTCCCCATTAATTCCTATTTGAAATGGCTCCTGACTTCACAAAACTTTTTGGCAGCACACTCAGTGATGACTGATCACTCCTTTTCAGGATAGAAATAGGGCAGAAGCAGGAAGATTTATCTTTCAGTAAATTCCTAATGAAATAACGTTTGTCAGATTATCTCCAACTATAGTACTCTACCACCTTCCAAAAAAAGCAAGTAAAAAATGACTGACTTTGCCAATATTCTGATATTCTACAGATATTTCATTCAAAGAGGAGAGGAATAATAAAATTCCTCCATGATAGAGGAATCAGGTTAACTTCTGTTTTCCACATCCCGGCACTTTAGATCTTCATGTGTGTCAGGAGAATCCATCATCCTGTTAGTTCTGTCAAACCTGGGCTTTCAGTGAGAATCTATTCAGAGCTACCTCAGGACCTCCTTCATATTAAAAGTTATCCCATTCTGATTGCTAATGAACTCTACTAATAGAAAGACAAAATGAGAAAAGAGTGTACGTTTTCTGCCCATACATCTCTACCATTATCCGTGTTTTCCAATGAAATAATGTCTTAGAAAAAAAGTAAGCTAGTTGGAGTGGATTGAATGTCCCCCCCAAACTCATTGAAGCTTGAAATGTGTCCCCCAACTTTTATGTATTAGAAATTTAGCCCCCACTGTGACAGTGTTAAGAAGGTGGGAAATCCTATTATGGTAATTGAAAGGTGGGGCCTTGAAGAAATTATTAGATTGAAGGACCATGCCTAGTGAATGGATTAATAATGTTGGTCATGAGCATGGCTTGGAGGGATTTAAAAGGAGAGTGAATGAGGTTAGTCTCTCTCTCTCTCTCTCTGCTACGTCATTTTTGCAATGTGATACCCTGCCGTCACTGAAGTTAATGCCAAAGAAAGTCTTCACCGGATGTGTTCCCTGGACGTTGGACTTCCTAGTCTCTGAAACTGTAAGCAATATATTTAATTTTCTTATAAATTACCCAGTACTATGCATTTTATATAAGCAACAAAAATGGACTAATACACTAGTAGATGGAATGAGTGACATATAGATGAGACTTAAAAAGTAGTATATTAGAAGGTGCTGNTTGAGTCATAGCCATTCACATTTATTTACATGTTATCAATGGTTTCTTTCACACTAATGGCAGCAATCAAATGACCTGGAAGCTTAAAATATCTATTATCTTGCTCTTTAAAAAATCAAAGTAAAAGAACAATTTAGAGTAAGTCTATTTAATTATGTATAGATCCAATCACATCAATGCACACAGTATATAGGGAAATTCCTTTGTATTTTGTATTATTACACCTGTACAAATCCTTTATGCTGTCACTTGTCCAAAGATGTTCTGCTTCAATCCAGAGGCAAAAATATAATCCATTTTTTGGATTCATCAACAGCAACTCTATTAGGATAATTTTCCAATCCATTTATATGCTGTTTAGTGAAATCTGAGGGAATCATTCCACAAATGACTAAGCTATCCACCTGTAATTGTAAAATAAGACCACTTGCACAGAAAGATAAATGAAGTAAATATCTGCAGTTAGATATTAATAAGAATGCAATTAAATAAAAAATAATAGTAGGAAAAATATGGCATGAAAATAAAATAGATTTTTTTAAAAATGTATTTTTTGACCTTGATTACATCTCCTGCACATATTGGCAAGTGGAAGAAAGATCAAATAAATCCCGTTATCATCACTCCAACTTCATTTTCAGTATCTGTCTGTCTATCCATTAGGCTTGTAAAATAAAGTGCAGGAACATATTTTAAAGCAGCCCACAACATGATTAATAAGGGCAGCACAGTAAAGAAACATAAAACTGCCCTGTCTCCTTCATCTGTTCTTCTGGTGCAGTGATTAACCTTTGAGTTTATGAGTATTTTTGCACTTGGCTCAGATAAAGTATTTTATGAGTTCTTTCCTCCTAGGCAACTTATATTAAACTTATCAGGCCCAAGAAGATAGCGACCCATAATGACTGTTCCTCTTGAAATCGTAATCTTCCTCTTTGCTACAGTATCTGAACATTCTTTGCACAAACCAGATGGAAACATCAAGGCAGAGACAAGACAAGTTGTTAAGGTTTCATTCTACACCACATATATCATTCATACTTAAGTGATTTGCGGCCCCACCTAAAGAGAGATTGCCATACATTATGAAGGCTGAGCAAATGAAAAGATCATTTTTGCTCCCCATTAATTCCTATTTGAAATGGCTCCTGACTTCACAAAACTTTTTGGCAGCACACTCAGTGATGACTGATCACTCCTTTTCAGGATAGAAATAGGGCAGAAGCAGGAAGATTTATCTTTCAGTAAATTCCTAATGAAATAACGTTTGTCAGATTATCTCCAACTATAGTACTCTACCACCTTCCAAAAAAAGCAAGTAAAAAATGACTGACTTTGCCAATATTCTGATATTCTACAGATATTTCATTCAAAGAGGAGAGGAATAATAAAATTCCTCCATGATAGAGGAATCAGGTTAACTTCTGTTTTCCACATCCCGGCACTTTAGATCTTCATGTGTGTCAGGAGAATCCATCATCCTGTTAGTTCTGTCAAACCTGGGCTTTCAGTGAGAATCTATTCAGAGCTACCTCAGGACCTCCTTCATATTAAAAGTTATCCCATTCTGATTGCTAATGAACTCTACTAATAGAAAGACAAAATGAGAAAAGAGTGTACGTTTTCTGCCCATACATCTCTACCATTATCCGTGTTTTCCAATGAAATAATGTCTTAGAAAAAAAGTAAGCTAGTTGGAGTGGATTGAATGTCCCCCCCAAACTCATTGAAGCTTGAAATGTGTCCCCCAACTTTTATGTATTAGAAATTTAGCCCCCCCTGTGACAGTGTTAAGAAGGTGGGAAATCCTATTATGGTAATTGAAAGGTGGGGCCTTGAAGAAATTATTAGATTGAAGGACCATGCCTAGTGAATGGATTAATAATGTTGGTCATGAGCATGGCTTGGAGGGATTTAAAAGGAGAGTGAATGAGGTTAGTCTCTCTCTCTCTCTCTCTGCTACGTCATTTTTGCAATGTGATACCCTGCCGTCACTGAAGTTAATGCCAAAGAAAGTCTTCACCGGATGTGTTCCCTGGACGTTGGACTTCCTAGTCTCTGAAACTGTAAGCAATATATTTAATTTTCTTATAAATTACCCAGTACTATGCATTTTATATAAGCAACAAAAATGGACTAATACACTAGTAGATGGAATGAGTGACATATAGATGAGACTTAAAAAGTAGTATATTAGAAGGTGCTGCAGCATTGGGCAAGAAAAAAATAAAAAGGGTGACCTCGTAACATATACAATAGTATCTTCAGAAAAAGACTCTGTTGGGAAAACAAAAAACAAAAAACAAAATACAATAATCATAATAATTATTTATTGCAAGCAAATTATAATAGTAAGGAGATATGTATAAATAAGCTGATAAATGGTAGCAAGCCAGAGATTTACAAACTGAATACACAGCAAAGAACAGCATGAACAACATCGTACGCTGGTGAACAAGGTACTGACCTGGCCCATCTCCAATTGGACTCTGAATGGTATGTTTTGTGATATTTATTGTGGTGCTTCCATTCAGCATATGGTGTCATGCAGTTAATGTTGGTTAGATAATATTTTTTGATAATTCAAACTCTTTTAAGATATTGTTTTGAGAAATTTTGTAAAAGAAACAAATATCGCTAACCAAGAAGCTGTATAAACTTAGATTCTTGATAGAAGTTCTAGTTGAGAATTGTCAACCTCTCCATGGGGGGAAAAAAAGGAGAAAATTGAGCAGTAGCTAGAGAGGGAGGTAAGTTTAAGAGATTTTTTAAGATGAAAGAAATAAAAGCAATTTTATACTGATAATAACATCAAGTTAAAAGGGAACAATTAGATGAAGAAAATGAGGAAACAAATGCTGTTTTGATATCTTTGAGTGTAAGGATGGATTCTCATGTACAGGTAGCAGGGTTTACTTTTACTAGAAGTATAGATATGTCTTTGATAAAAACCAGAGAAAAGGGGCAGCATGTGGACTTAAATGTAAGCAGATAAAAGTACTTTACTTAGTTCCTCCTAAACTGATGTGTCTCCATAGTACTTATTCTGATCTAACATACTATACGTTTTATCACATATTTTCTTTTCAGTTTTTTATGGCTCCTACACTAACATAGGGATTTCATGAAGGCAGGGATTTTAGTCTCTTGTTTGCTTCTGTATCTTGCTCCCCCATCTCTAGCCCCATACAGTCCCTGTCCTGATTTTGAGTCTCATAGAAAGTGGAATAAGAAACAGATTATTTTGACTTAATGTAGACTTTTAAACTGAGTACAAGAGACAGAAGGTATTGCAGATCCTAAGTGTCAACATGTAAGTCACATGACAGAAGGTCCCTTTCCCCACCCCTGTCTTGACCCAGCAATTTATCCGGCAGTCCTAAGGACTTGTGCTGCTTTGAAAATGACATTTTTGATGTAGAGTGACCATAATGAACTCTTCTAATTTACATTTAAGAGCAGAGACTATGATTCGGCAAGCAAAAAAACAAAAACAAAAAAACAATAGTGTTTGAGGCTTGCAAATGACAAGCTGTTTGTTAGTACACGTGAAACCTTAATTTGAAAGTCTCATAAACAACTGGAAACTTTTTAAGGGGTACTTAGTCTCTGACAGTATAGACCACGGCAGCCCACTCCAGAGTTAGGAAATAAGCATTGAGCATGCTTTTATTTTGTAGATACAGGAAGATGTGGCCTGTGATAATTGGTTACACATTATAAAATATCACTGAAATCATTCACCTATAAGTAATACTAAAGATCTTAATTGAGAGCATAGGTGATGTTATTGTCTGGACTACTCACAGGAACTTCTCCCAGGAGACAAAAATGCAGCACACAGGCTGGCGCTGGGCCTTTGGAGGTGTCATTCCTATTAAAGTCTACTGAATTTGCAGATTGCCTGAGTTGGAAAATTACTCTTTTTCTTTCTCAGCAACACTTGTTTAGGACATTACTTAAGGAATATAGACTTTTATAAGAATGTGATTAAAATTACGTTCCATAATTAAACGATATTTATTTTACAAAGAATTGCTTTACAGCTTTTTTCTCCGAATGCTTTATTCTTTAACTTAACAATAGTACTAAAGTGTAAACTAAATCATTCATCATGACTCATCTTATGAGGATATCTCCAGTTACGACATTTTTCCTCTTTGAGAAATATTCTGATCCTTTCTATAGAATCAGTGCTCTTACTGTACTTACAAGTAACACTAATATCATTATGTATACATGGTTGTGTTTGTTTATAGCCCTTTTCTCCCCCCACGGACTATAAATTCTTTAGGAGAAGAGAACCACTCACATTTTTGCATATCAAATACTTTATACAGCGGTTGGTACTTAGTAGATTTTTGTTTGAAATTTATAGGCTGTTTGGGAAAAAAAAAAAAGAAAACAAACAAAAAAAATATTTTGTTTACTCCTTACTGCAAAAGCTTATTCCTTTTTTTTTTTTTTTTTTTTGTCTTTTTTCGTGACTGGCAATGGATCGCAACCCTCAGTGTCGCGCCCGCACCTCGCTCAGCCAGTGAGCGGCCAGTCTGTATGTGGGATCCGAACCCTCCATGGGAGCGCCGCCGCGCTCCCAAGCGGTGCACTATAGCAGTGCGCCACCGGGCCGGCCAAGCTTATTGCCTAATATGGCAATATGAAGAGAACTCATGGGTTCTAGTGTTCTAATGTGCAAATTTTGTTCATTTGGAACAGTATCCACATTTAAAATATGAGACAGTCTTACTGCAAGTTGTAAATGCTATCTTAACAGCAATTCTGCATTTATTTAGTGTTGTTTCAAATGAATATTCTGTGTACAAAGTGGATTTTTTTTAAGTAATCTAAGGTAGCACTTAAAAAATAAAGAGCTTAAGAGCATCAGAAAATCAGATAGACACAGGTGTCCTTCTTAGAATAAAACTTTTTTTTCTAATCCAGGTTTACTTCCATTAGAAAACAAGGACATCTTCAAAACTAAGTTTATTTTCTTTGAAGCATGTTTTAAGTAAACACACATTTTGTTAGATAACAAGCCTCATGAAACCAGGGTCTGTATTTCATTCATCAAGGTTTACCCCAGGGAGCAAGAGAGGCCTTTACTAAGAGTACACATGAAAGAAGAAAATTGGTATCTCAGTGTTTATATCTGAATGAAATGACACAGTGCCCACAGTCAGGCAGAGAGAGAGAGAGGTCCAAGTTATCATGTCTATGTCACAGGGGCCACCTGTTCTATTACATTCATCTCTGCCTGAAAATGTAAATCAGATGTTCTCTAGCCATGTAAGACCAGGACTTGGCATCCAGGAAGAATCCTTGCCTTTCGTTTATATCTACTTCTAACACCTGCCTCATTACCTTTAACTCCCCCAAGAGCTTTCGATGTGGCATTCAGAAAAAAAGTCTGATTAGAAATTTGGAAGATGGGACTCTGCCACTCTGCTGCATTCCTGATGACCATAGAGATTAGATGCTCCATACCACCAAGGAGAGGCAACTGTGGCAAGGGTATAACTTTTAAAGCAAAATAGAATATATTTATTGAGCTCAGACATTTATATATCAGCTGTCATCTCTTCATGGCAATATGTGCTATTTTTCTCCCTACCTTGCTCAAAGTTGCTGTCAGGTCAGGAAAGCAGAAAAATGTAACAAATGCTGTTTCTCTTTCAATTTCCCAGTGGGGAAGCCCTGTTGAAATGCCAGGCATG
>NW_007728552.1:30283-31566 GCF_000696425.1 Galeopterus variegatus | reverse complement strand
GAATATATTTATTGAGCTCAGACATTTATATATCAGCTGTCATCTCTTCATGGCAATATGTGCTATTTTTCTCCCTACCTTGCTCAAAGTTGCTGTCAGGTCAGGAAAGCAGAAAAATGTAACAAATGCTGTTTCTCTTTCAATTTCCCAGTGGGGAAGCCCTGTTGAAATGCCAGGCATGCCCTGTTGCTTTCTGCATCAACAGATGGCAGACGGCTGCATTCCTTGTGTTTGTTTCCCATTCAGCAAATTGCAGGTCACATCTGGTCTAGCCTCTGCTTGGTCTGAGCAGATGGGAGTTCACATTCTTTATAGGTGGCTCCCTCAAGAAAAGAAGGAATAAAAGAGAGAGGAAAATAGAAATAAAAAGAAAGACAGAGAAGTATTTAAAATTGTGACAATGATATCTGAACAGCTGGTATGATTTCAGCATTAGCAACCCATTTAGCCAGACCCCAGCCAACAATGAAGGAACAGAATCACACTTAGACAGCTGAACAGTCCAGGCCAGGAAAGAATAAGCTTTTAGATGAGGTAAAGAACATAGATATGCAACTCAATTTGCCCTCCAGAGATGTTATGATTTACATTTTTTTCTACTCTGATTTTTACAAGTAAGTCTTAGGAAGGTCTTTTATACATTATAGTTTTAAAATACCCTTCTACTACATTGTTCTAAATCGCTCCAGGTCCTGCTGGAAAAGTGTTAAAATTGAATAACATCCCACTTGATGGCTATCCTAGTGAAGCAGTTAACCTAGGAATCATGGTTATGTGCTTCTGGGCAGTAAGAATGTTCATGGGCTAAGGAAGCAATTCTCATATTTGGATACTTAGGATAATCACCATTTGTCATTATTAAATATGCAGATACCTGAGCCCCAGCCACATGGATTCTGTAGGTCAAAACAATGTTTCTAAAATTTATTTTGCAAAAAAATCACCTGGAGTATTTGTTTAAAACATATGTACAGGGCCTCATTTACACCTTTATGATTTTGATTTACCAGCTCTAGAGAAAGACCTGATAATATAACCCTTTAAGAAGTATTCCAAGATTTTTTTATGCCAGTGAAATTTGAGGAAACTTACTGGTTTACAGTAAGACGTGGAGATCTTTTTACTTATAAAGACACACATGTATTTCAGATGTGTAGGGAAGCTTCTAAATATCTGAGTTATAGGTTAATTTTTGGCATAGATGTCTTGGATTGTACAGCACCAAATCTAACATAGATGTTTTATCACTGAAATGTCAATTTTTTTTTTTTTTTGTCCTTTTT
>NW_007728552.1:28340-29654 GCF_000696425.1 Galeopterus variegatus | reverse complement strand
GCGCTGCTGCGCTCCCAGTGCCGCACTCTCCCGAGCGCGCCACGGGCTCGGCGCGAAATGTCAATTTTTAACCTTGGTCATCCTCAAACACCTTGAATGCTGCCAAAGAAAAAAAAAAGGGCAGAAAATTATATTTAGTAAATAAGTTCCTTTTGTGTAAGAATGGGAAAGGTAAGAATGTGTATTTGTATTATATTTGCTTGTATAGTCAGTTGGGCTGTAACGCTTGTTTTGAAAATGTGAATTTGTTACAGTGTGTTTGATATATCGGGGAACAATTTGTGCATAACGTGAATTTCACGTTTGCTTATGCAGAATTTTGTCTGCATGAAACACCAGGAGAATGCAGAAAACTGCATCTAGCTAACCTCAGCTAAGTAGGAATCCATAAAATGTACATGCACATGAACCGACACACACATTCACCTCAAACATCTGTCAGCTACCTCAGTTTCTCTCTTGTTTTATGAGCAGTACCCACCCACATCTGATGGTACAACTTTGAATCTGATTTCAGATAACCCACTTTCCACTAAAGCACAAGAACTCACAATATATAGTCAGACATAGCCCCATGACTTCATGACTTCCCTTCTCTTAATTTTCTCCCTTTTTTTCAGTCTATCTTTTTTTCTCTATTTTCAGTGATTTTTTTCCCCTCTTTCTCTCTTGTCCCTTTCCTCTCACCTACAGGGTGGCAGGCATAAGAGTCAGGCAGACAGACCAGCGAGATAATGAGTGCTCATTTCCACAAGAAAACTTTCTGTATTTTCTAGCTAAAGAGTCATTTATTGTAATATTTAGGCATTTCTTAGCCACTTAACATGTGGTGAATTGTGCTGTTACTCTTACTTGCTTTCTAACATTTTTCTGTGTTACTGTCAAAGTTTTCTTATGTTGTGTCCCTAATACCATCTTTTCCTAAAACCCCATGCATTTTTGTAATAAGCTTTGTTTTTTTTAGACAGTTATAGACTGTCAGAAAATGTGAACAAAATAGTGTCCCCATGTATGTTGAACTGTTTTCCCTATTATTAATATCTTATGTTAATATAGCACATTTGTCACATGTAATAAACCAACACTGATGCATTGTCATTACGTCCATACTTTATTCAGATTTTTTTTTTTTTTTTTTTTAGTTTTTACCTAATTATTTTTGTTGTTGTTGTTCCAACATTCCATCTGGGAAAACACATTATGTTTAGTCAACATATCTTCTTAGGCTCCTTACAGCTGTAACAATTTCTTTTTTTATTTATTTATTGAAACATGATTGTACATCTCTGTGTGGTACAGCATTGAATATCCATC
>NW_007728552.1:26837-28222 GCF_000696425.1 Galeopterus variegatus | reverse complement strand
TGAATTGTGCTGTTACTCTTACTTGCTTTCTAACATTTTTCTGTGTTACTGTCAAAGTTTTTTTATGTTGTGTCCCTAATACCATCTTTTCCTAAAACCCCATGCATTTTTGTAATAAGCTTTGTTTTTTAGACAGTTATAGGCTGTCAGAAAATGTGAACAAAATAGTGTACCCATGTATGTTGAACTGTTTTCCCTATTATTAATATCTTATGTTAATATAGCACATTTGTCACATGTAATAAACCAACACTGATGCATTGTCATTACGTCCATACTTTATTCAGATTTTTTTTTTTTTTTTAGTTTTTAACCTAATTATTTTTGTTCTTGTTGTTCCAACATTCCATCTGGGAAAACACATTATGTTTAGTCAACATATCTTCTTAGGCTCCTTACAGCTGTGACAATTTCTTTCTTTATTTATTTATTGAAACATGATTGTACATCTCTGTGTGGTACAGCATTGAATATCCATCTCTCTGAGCAACAGGTGATGCTCAAATCAGGATAATTAGTACACTCAACCTTACACAATGTAATCATTTTTTTGTGGCCCTTTATCAATTTCTTGCTAACCATCCCCCCATTCTCTTCCCCATTTGCCACTTCAGGTGACCTCAGTTTGGCTCTCTCCTTTTGAAAGTTCGATGAATTATTGTGATGGTTGTATCTTTCTTTCTTTCTATTTATTTACTTATTTATTTATTTTATCTAGCACATACTTATGACTGAGGACGTGCAGTGTTTCTCTTCGTGCTTGGCTTGTTGCACTTTACCTAATTTTCTCTAAATTCATCCATGTTGCTCTGAATGGCAGAATCTCATTCTTTTTTATGGCAGAGTAGTATTCCACGGTGTATATATACCACATTTTCCTTATCCAGTTGTCCATCAATGGACATTTAGGTTGGTTCTAAATCTTGGCTGTTGTAAATAGAACTGTGACAAACATGGGAGTGCATGTATCCTTTTGGCACAATGATTTCCATTCCTTTGGGTATATTCCTAGCAGTGAGATTGCTGGATAATATGGCAGTTAAATCTACAGTTGGTTGAGGAAACTCCATACTGTTTTCCATAACTGCTGCACTAATATAAAGTCCCAACAACAATGTAAGAAGGTTTCCCTTTCACCACATTCTTGTCAGTGTTTATTATTCTATCTTTTTGATAATGGTCAGTCTTACTGGGATGAGATAATATGTCAATGTGGTTTTTATTTGCATTTCCCTAAAAAATGCTTTTATTGAGCATTTTTGCATGTGTCTGCTTGGCATTTGTATATTTTCCTTTGGGAAATTCCATTTGGCTCATTTGCCCATTTTTTAAATCGGGTTACTTGTATTTTTACCGTGAAGTTGTGTGAGTTCCTTGTGTATTCT
>NW_007728552.1:24839-26334 GCF_000696425.1 Galeopterus variegatus | reverse complement strand
TGTGAGTTCCTTGTGTATTCTGGATATTAATCCCCTGTCAGATGCATATTTTGCAAATTTTCTTTTCCATTCTGTAGGTTGTCTTTTCACCTTGTTAGTTGTTTCTTTTGTTGTGCACAGGCTTTTTATTTTGATATAATCCTATTTGTTTATTTTCCCTTTTGTTGCCTGTGCTTTGGGGGTCTTATACATAAAGTCTTTGCACAGTCCTACTTCTGGAAGTGTTTCCTCTGTTTTCTTTTAGGTGTTTTATAGTTTTGGGACATATATTTAAATCTCGAGTCCACTCTGAGTTGGGAGGTATGGATCTAGTTTCATTCTTCTACATACGGATGTCCAGTTTTCCTAGCACCATTTATTGAAGAAACATTATTTTCCCCAATGTATGTTCATGTTGCCTTTTTCAAGGATCAGTTGGCTGGAAGTATGTGGGTTGATTTCTGGGTTCTCTATTCTGCTCCATAAGTCCAAGTGTCTACTTTTATGCCAGTACCATGCTGTTTGGGTTACTATAAGTTTGTAGCATAATTTGAAGTTAGATAGTGTTATGCCTATGGCTTTATTATTATTATTATTATTGTTGTTGTTGTTATTATTATTATTATTTACTTTTGGTCAGGATTCCTTTGGCTATTTGTGATCTTTTGTTGTTCCTTATGAATGTTAGGATTGTTTTTTTCTACTTCTGCAAAGAATGTCATTTATATTTTGATGGGATGGCATTCAATCTGTAGATCACTTTGTGTAGTATGGACATTTTCACAAATGTACTGTTCCAATCCAATAGCATGGAATGTCTTTACATCTTTTGGTGTCCTCTTCAATTTCTTTCAGCAGCGTTTTGTAGTTCTCATTGTAGAGATCTTTCTTGTCTTTGGTTAATTTGATTCCTATGTATCTAAATTTTTTGGTGACTATTGTGAATGGACTTTCATTCTTTCTTTGGTTATTTTTCTGCTAGTTTGTTGTTGAAGTATAAAGATGTTACTGCTTTATTCATGTTGATTTGTATCCTACAAGTTTATTGAAATTTTATACCAAGCACTTAGAATTTTTTTTTTCTTTTTGTAGAGTCCTTAGGTTTTTCTACATATGGAATCATGTCATCTACAAACAGGGAAAGTTTGACTTCATCTTTTCAAATCTGGGTTTCCTTTATTTCTTTCTCTTGCCTGATTGCTCTGGCTAGTACTTTCAATACTATGTTAAATAGGACTGGTGAGAGTGGGCGTGCTTGTCTTGTTTCTGTTCCAGAGAAAAAAGCTTTCAGCTTTTCCCCATTCAGGATGATATTTGGGGTGGTTTTGTCTTTTATGGCTTTAATTGTGCTGAAATAATTTCCTTCTATACCTAAATCGATAAGAGTATTTATCATGAAGGGATGCTGAATTTTGTAAAATGCTTTTTCTGCATCTATTAAGATAATCATATGTGTTTTTTCTTGATTTTGTTGACATGGTGTATCACATTTATTGACTTGCATATGTTGAACCAT
>NW_007728552.1:22517-24615 GCF_000696425.1 Galeopterus variegatus | reverse complement strand
ATGCTGAATTTTGTAAAATGCTTTTTCTGCATCTATTAAGATAATCATATGTGTTTTTTCTTGATTTTGTTGACATGGTGTATCACATTTATTGACTTGCATATGTTGAACCATCCTTGTATCCTGGGATGAATCCCACTTGATCATGGCGTATAATTTTTTGATGTGTTGCCATATTATTTTTGCTAATATTTTTTAATTAATTAGGCATATTCATGGGACACAAAGCTGACCATCACCACTTGTGCCCAAGATGTGATGATCAGCTAAATACTATCAACATGTCTGTCACCACAAATTTCAATTCTTCCCCGTGTCTCCCACCCAACTTCTCCTCAACCTCCTCCATTCCCAGCAACTTTAGGTCTGTTCTCTCCCTCTGTGCATCCAACACAGCACTGTGGTCTTTCCTTCCTTCTTTCTGTCTCAGCTCTCACTTATTAGTGAGGACATGTAGTATTTTTCCCTTTGTGCCTGTTTGCTAACATTTTGTTGAGGATTTTTATGTCTATGTTCATCAGAGATATTGGCCTATAGTTTTCTTTTTTTGTTGTATCTTTTTCTGGTTTTGGTATAAGTGCGATGCTGGCCTCATAGAATGAATGAGTTTGGGAGAATGGTCTCTGCTTAAATTTTTTGGAATAGTTTGAAGAGAGTTGCTATTAATTCCTTTTTAAAGGCTTGATAGAATTTAATAGTAAAGCCATCCAGTCCTGGGCTTTTCTTTGTTGGGAGACTGCTGATTAGTAGTGCAATCTCATTGCTTGTTATTGGTCTTTTCAGGTTTTCTATATCTTCTCAATTCTATCTTGGTAGTTTGTGTGTGTCCAGAAATATATTCCTTTCCTCAGGGTTTCAAATTTTTTGGCTGCCTTGTATTGAATGTTCCCAAAAAACTTAATAACTATTGTAACTGGTGAGGGTGGAAAATCCTATTATGGTAATTGAATGGTGGAGCCTTGTAGAGGTAAGTTAATGTTTTAATGGTGGTAGTGGGCATGGTTCTGGGGCTTTAAATTGAAATAGCATGAGGAACTATCTCTCTGATCCACCCTTTTCTGCCATTGGAATGCCCTGCATTTCTGTGAAATACCTACTCAAAAGACCCTAACCAGATGTATTCCCTGGACTTTGGACTTCATAGCCTCCAAAACTGTAAGAGATCGATTTTGATAAATTTAGTTCCATGTATTTCATTATGAGGAACAGAAACAGATTAATATGTTGGCATATAGTTGTTTGTAAATGTCTTTAATTATTCTTAGTATTTCTGTGATAATTGTTGTAATGACTCTTTTTTTCATTTCTGATATATATTTGGGTCTTCTTTTTTGGTTAGCCTAGGTAATGGCTTGTCTATTTTGTTTATCTTCTCAAGAAAACAACCTTTTGTTTTGCTGATCTTTGTATCATTTTCGGTGTCTCTATTTCATTTTTTCTTGCTCTAATCATAATTATTTCTTTCCATCTACTAATTTTGGGATTGGAGTGTTCTTGTTTTTACAGTTCTTTGAGATGTAGCATTCGATTTTTTATTTGACATCTTTCTATTTTTTTGATGTAAGCATTTATTGAACTAAATTTTCTGCTTAATAATGCTTTTGTAGTATTTTATAGGTTTTTGTATGATGTCTTTATTTTAATTAATTTCAAGAAATGTTTTGATTTCCTGCTTAATTTCTTTTTGGACCCATAGGTCATTCAGGGACATATTGTTTAACTTCCATGTACTTGTATAGTTTCCCAAGTTTCACTTCTTATTGATATGTAGTTTTAATCCATTGTGGTCTGAAAAGACACTTGAAATGATTTCAATATTTTAAAATTTGTTGAGCCTTGATTTGTGTCCTAATATGTTGTCTTTCCTAGAGAATGTTCTGTGTGCTGATGAGAAGAATGTGTATTCTGTGGCTAGTGGATGAAATATTCTCTAGATACCTGTCAGGTCCAATTGTTCTACAGTGTAGTTTAAATCCTGTGTTTCTCTGTTGATTTGTTGCCTAGATGACCTGTCCAGTGCCGAGAGAGGTATTTAGGTCCCCAAGTAGTATTGTTTTGGGGTCTACATCTTTCTTTAGGTGTATAGTAATTGCTTTAT
>NW_007728552.1:21589-22188 GCF_000696425.1 Galeopterus variegatus | reverse complement strand
TCCCCAAGTAGTATTGTTTTGGGGTCTACATCTTTCTTTAGGTGTATAGTAATTGCTTTATATACCTGGGTGCTCCAGTATTTGGTGCATATATATTTATGACTATTATGTATTTTTGCTGGATTGATCTCTTTATCATTATACATTGGCCTTGTCTCTTTTTATTGTCTTTGGTTTAAAGTCAATTTGATCCAATGTAAGAACAGCTACTCCTGGTCATTTTTGGTTTCCATTTCCATGATGTATCTTTTTTTATCCCTTCCCTCTTAGGCTGTGTGTCTTTACAGATGCGATGAGTCTCTTAATGATAGCATATAGTTGGATCCAGCTTCTTAATCCAGTGGGTCGGTTTGTATCTTTTGAGTGGAGAATTTAATCAATTTAGGGTTGTTATTGAAAGGTAGTCATACTCAGGACATTTTATCAGTTTCCATCTGGAAGTTTTAAATATCTTTTGTTTATTTATCCTCCTTTTATTGTTTTTCTTTGTTTTTTGTTGGTTTTTTGTAGTGATAAGACATAGTTTCTTTATCTCTTACATTTGCATTTTTGTTCTACCACTGGGTTTTGTTTTTTCTTGTGTATTCATGGCAGTGATT
>NW_007728552.1:19222-21455 GCF_000696425.1 Galeopterus variegatus | reverse complement strand
TTATCCTCCTTTTATTGTTTTTCTTTGTTTTTTGTTGGTTTTTTGTAGTGATAAGACATAGTTTCTTTATCTCTTACATTTGCATTTTTGTTCTACCACTGGGTTTTGTTTTTTCTTGTGTATTCATGGCAGTGATTGTCATTTTTTGGATTCCAGATGCATTAGTCCCTTGAGGATTTCTTGTAGTTTTGGTTGTGCGGTGGTCAACTCTCACGGTTTTTGTTTGTGCGGTAAATACACTATTTCTCATTTCTGCCTTGCTGGTTATAGTATTTTTGGCTGGCATTTTTTTTCTATTAGTATTTGGAATGTATAACTTAATTCTACTCTGGCCTGTAGAGTTTCTGTTTAGAAGTCTGCTGTTAGTCTTATAGCAACTCCCTTATAGGTGACTTGACATTTTTCTTTTGCAGTTTTTGGGATTTTCTCTTTGTCTTTGAGTTTTGCAAATTGGACTATAACATGTCTCAGAGAGTAATTTTTTGGACTGAGTCTGTTTGGGGATCTTTGAATGTCCTGGATCTGGAGGTCTGTTTCTATTGCTATACCTGGGAAGTTATCTGCTATTACTTCATTGTATAGATTTTCAATGTCTTTTCCTTTCTGCTCCCTTTCCAGAACACCCATGATTCAGATGTTTGTGTGCCTAAAGTTGCCTGCTAGCTTCCTTGGATTTTTTACATTTTAAAAAAATTCTTTTTTCTTTCTTTCTTTTTTTTTTTCTGCCTGGGTTATTTCTAAAAAGTCATCTTCAAGATCAGAAATTCTGTCTGCTTAAGCTCTTGGTTGTGTTTTTATTTTTATGCTTATTTTATTTTATTGAATGAATGCTTCAGTTAAAGGGCTTCTGCTAAATTCATTTTAAAAATATTAACCTCTCTTTGTAAATTTCCTCTTTCATATCCTGGATACTTTTCCCCATTTCATTGTGATGTCTAACTGAATCTTCTTGTATCTCATTGAGTTTCCTTAGATTGTTGCTCAGAATTGCTTTTCAGTTATTTCAAGGGTTTCCTGCTGTATGGTGTCTGGTACTTGAGAATTACTGAATTCCTTTGCTGGCTTAATGAGTATTATTATTTTATATTTGTAGTGTCTCTACACTGATGTCAGGTCATCTGGTAGAGCAGTTGTTTCTACTCTTATTTTGGAAGGGAAATTGAGGAGAGAGACTTCCTCTTGTAGATGTGTTTTATATTGATCATCGAATAGAGTGTTTTTGTATTGGTTCCAAACAGACGGCAGTAGTGTAGCTGCAATGTGGGTAATTGGGCTGCATTCAGTGTTGGAGTTGGATGTAGTGTCCCTGTGGCATTTAGTGATTCCTTCTTGAGGTTAGTAACACTATGTTGGTTCATTGTGGATGTGGGCCAGCTCTTGAGCTCCTGAGAGAAGCACCTAGTGTCCATTGCTCATTGCCTGGGGTGGGTGTCCTTGGGCAGGCTTGTTGGCACCCCAGCTAGCATTTCATGACCCTGATGTGTGCAGTAGTGTATACTAGACTTCCTTGGTTTGAATGGATGAATCTGGGCAGGGTTTCTCTTTCCTCTTTCCTACAGGCAGAAGCTCCTCCTGGCTTCTTGCTTTCCCCAGTCAGGGGATGGGTTTGTTGTGATTGGGACTTTTCTTTCTTACTCTATTAGGGTATCTTGGGTTTCTGCACTCTCGGGGGATTCCACATGTGTCTCTCCCTGGATCAAGATAGTAATGTGGGCTGCACATGAACCTTCCACCCTCAGGTGTATTATTACGTGTGTAGCATAATTCCCCCGTTTTTTGGGCCAGTGGGTCATGGGTTTACACTCACTCACCTCTTTTCCTAGGTTCTGTTGGTGACTCCCCTTTCATCAATGTAGTTGAGGAGTTGATGCGTCACCTGCATGGTAGTCATGGCTGCTTCTATTGTGGCAAACTAGCCTTGCCATACCAGTGGCTGTTGTGGTGGCTGTTGTGGACCATGGGACACCCTCTCTTCTATGACCATTTCTTAGACTTTCCTTGTGTTTTATAACTTTGACAGTTTTGAGAAGTGTTGGTCAGGTGTTTTGTAGAATATCCCTCAAATGAGTTATAGCTTCTATTTTTCCATAATTAGACAGGGGATATGGGTTTGAGAAAGGAAAACCACAGAGATAAAGTGCCATTTCATCACAGTGTGTCAAGGGGCCATACTATCAATGTGATTTTTTAACTGTTTATGTCGATATTATCACTATGACATAAGGGTCATCAG
>NW_007728552.1:10038-19000 GCF_000696425.1 Galeopterus variegatus | reverse complement strand
TATCAATGTGATTTTTTAACTGTTTATGTCGATATTATCACTATGACATAAGGGTCATCAGTTTTCTCCACTGCAAATTCACTCTTTCATCATGCTTTTTTTTTCTTTTTAAGGAGCTGTTCATATATTTTAAAAATGCTACCCTTATCAGATTTGTGTTTTGCAATTGTTTTTTTAGTCTGTGCCTTACTTTTCATTTTCTTTAACAGAGTTTTTCATATTGCAGAAACTTTTAATTTTAATAAATTCCAACTGGCACTATATCTTTTATGGATTTTGCTTTTTGTGCCATATATTAAAACTCATAGCCAAACTCAGGCTTACCTAAATTTTCTCCTACATAATCTTCTGAAAGTTTTATAGTTTTGCATTTTACATTTATTTCATACTGGGCTATTATAAATTGACACTTTCTTAGGCTCGGCTTTTCTCAATGCAAATCTTAAGACAAGAATTGAATATTAAATGATTTGTTCGCGAGCTGATATTAGGAAGCACCTGTAAGGGAGGAGATAAGTGCGATAAGGAAGGAAAGGAAGCTAACACAATCTTCATAAAAGAGCAGGCTACCATGACCGACTATCCTGCTGGGGAACTCTGTAAGACAGCATGAACCACATCTCAGAGTTATCTCCTTGGAATTGCAATGAGGTTGACATACCGATGACCAATTCCAATTCATCACTGGCTAAGGGCTGCTCCTGGGATATCGTTTCTCTGAAACTTCTTGCCTGCCACGTAGTACCTAGGTCAAGAGAGAGCCCTCAAAGACAAAACAAAACAAAACAGTGTACAGATGCTTGCTGTAAGATGCAGTCAGCACACATTGGAAATAGGCTTGGGCAAGATATGAGTGAGACACTAACAATATCTGATATAGTCATGATCTTCCATGCCTGTACATGCAAGCACATATTATTCTCTCTGACTGGAATATCCTGCTTATTTCTTTTTAAATAATTAGGTTATTTTAACGTATCCTTCATAAGTCAGCTCAAATGTTACCTTTTATAGAAAATCTTCTTTATATAAGATCTGATGCAGGTGTTCTGATCCTTTATGATAAGATATAATGTAGGTATTATAACATCCTGTGCTTCCTCCTATCACATCATTTAAATTACTTGATTTTAATGATCAATTAATGTTTTTCCTACCAAACTTGATTCTAAGCTCCTTAAAGTTAAAGATGCCATTATCGTGCACCCAAAGCTCTGCATGGTATCTGGCGCATAGTTACTTTTCAACAAATATTAGTTAAAGGGATGTTCATTTGTAACTGCTAAATCCTAAAACTTTTTCAGCACAACCAAGGTTGATTAAAATGATATTCACTGAATACCTTTAAAAAATACATACCTGAGGTCAGCATGTTTGCCTTTGATCACAAATGAACATATATGTCTTCTTTATTGTGTCTAAAAATTTTTCAGCACAACCAAGGTTGATTAAAATGATATTCACTGAATACCTTTAAAAAATAAATACCTGAGGTCAGCATGTTTGCCTTTGATCACAAATGAACATATATGTCTTCTTTATTGTGATCTTTTGAAAACAATCATAACAGGGATTTAAAAAAACACACACTTTCTTAACTATACATAACAGGGTAATTTTTTCCTTCTTTTTCATTTTCTGTGTTATTCTGTACTCCAAGAATATACTCCACTTTGTGTCACTTTATTCCATGTTATGCCATTAATATCACCTGCAAAGGTTGGTATTAGTTCCTGCTAAGTAGTTTAAAGTTATTCAAGCTGAGTCTACTTTATTGCACACAGGAGTAAAAAGCAGCATGGAAGTTCCAGCCCAGCCATCATCTTAGCTTCTAATCTGAGTACAGAATCTCTTTGCATTGCGTCACTGCAAATAATGTATTGAAAGAAGCAATTCCTAGAACCTTAGCATTTACTACTCTTCCATAAATACCACAGAAAAGTAAAACAATCCAATCTTCTATAAGAATAAAAAAGAGAGCTGTATCTATAGATGGTACATCCAGTGCCTGTTTAATGATAAATCCCTTCAGAGAATCACTGGCCGACCATAGGAAGCCTGGGTTGAAACAATAGAATATAGGTGGATAGACATATAGATATTAATTTACAGAGTTTAAATGTTGTATGATGATTGCTTTTCTCATTAATTGTGTTAAAGCTAAAATAACTTGTTTTTTTAGAGTTATTGCATGGGTCTTCAATACGTATGTCATATTTATGAAGAGAATAATTTTAGTAACATGGCTATCAGTAGACAAGTCAAGTTTTATTTTCATGGTTCCTTTCCAAGATACAAAAGAGTTCTCTTAGGAGGAGTAGTGTGAGTTGAATTTCAAAAATAATGAGGAGGGATTACAAATTCTTGATGAGAAATGGATTTAGTTTCTTCATACCTTGGGGCTTCATTTCATCCATACTTAGGATTATTCGAACCTGGCAATTTGTTTTCTCTCTAGATATTCAAAAATTTCCAACAAAGCTAAAATTTAATATTATACATTGACATCAGTTCTCATGTACATTGTTACAAAGGCCTTTAAAATAAGTGAATAAATGAAGAACATTTATTACATATTAAATTTATATATTCTGCTTCAAAATAGAAAATGATACATTGCTTTTTCTCATAGAAAAAACAAGGAGATTCTTCAGTGAATTTTTAGCTCCCATTTGTGACTCCTTATATATTTTCTACAATATTACATATTAAATTTATATATTCTGCTTCAAAATAGAAAATGATACATTGCTTTTTCTCATAGAAAATACAAGGAGATTCTTCAGTGAATTTTTAGCTCCCATTTGTGACTCCTTATATATTTTCTACAATTCAGGTTTCCAAAAATATTAACTATACATTTCTACTAAAAATTAACTGTTACACAGCAAGCATATGTTAAAGTTTGTCCAATATTTTTTGAACAATTGGGAGATAACAGACTCAGTTATACTGACAAATTTCAAAATACATAGAAATGCATTATTTAAATTCATTCAACATTGGGTGGATTGTCTGTAAAGATGGCCACCAAAATTCCTTCCATCCTTATATTATTGCCTCTTCTTCAGTCAGAAGTTGGAGATTATCTCTCCTTCAGTTGAACCTGGGTTGTTCTTACGATTTGCTTTGACCATCAGAATATGGTAGAAGTGATAAAGTGCGAGTTCCAGAAACTAGGTCTTAAGAGAACTGGTGGCTTTCTGCTGCAGATTGAATGTCCTCCCAAAACTCACTGAAACTTTATCTACATTGTAACAGTGTTAAGAGCGTAGGAAATCCCATTATGATAATTGAAAGATGGGGTCTTTAAGAGGTGATTAGATGGTGAAGACTCTACCCTTGTGAACGGATTGATCCATTCACGGATTTATGAGAATGGTTCTGATGCTTTTATAAGGAGAGCAAGTGAGGAGGTTAGCTCTCTTTTGCTCAGCCCATTCTTGCTATATAATACCCCGTGAAGAAGACCTTCACGAGAGGCATCCCCTGGACTGTGGACTTTCCAGCCTCTGAACTATGAGAGATAAATTTCATTTCTTTGTAAATTACCCAGTTTCAAGTGTTCTGCTATAAGCAACTGAAATGGACGAATACATTCTCTTTTATTCTGTTGGAACCCAGATAGCATCCTGTCAGAATGTTTGCCTAGACCCTTGGAAGATGAAATCCACATGCCCCAGCCAATAGCCATCATCAATGCCAGGCATGTAGGCATATACATAAGCCATCTTGGAATTGCTAGGACCAGCTGCTCTCATCTGCTGCTTTACAAGCGAATACAAGAGAGACCAGCATAAGAATTGCCCAGCTGAGACCAGTCAACCGTCCAAGTCATAAAAAATCACAAATTATTTTCATTTTAAGCCACCGAATTTTATGGTGACTTGTTATGAAACAGCAACACACAGCAACAACACATAATACAAAGATCAATTGTTGTTGAAACAACACATAATACAAGGATGAAAGAAGAAAAACAATGTTTTATCTAAAATTTACTCATCCTACTCAATAGAAAGCATCACATACATCCTAAATTGTTTTCTGTCACTTGGTTTTGTATTTACATCTTTCCATGATTAAGATTTAAACAATATCTTTGCAAAGTCAGGCCCATCTCTGAAACTAAACAGTGAGATCAAAGCATGTGAAAGGATTTTGAAAATATACAACAATATAAGATATATACAAAAACTCAAATATTAAGTTGATAAAGCCCATAGAAAATTTTCTTCCCTGTGCCAATTAGAGCAAAAGCCTGTCACACTGTTTAGCACTGGCCTTAGGGCTAAACCAAGGATCAAATATCTTCTGGTCATAAAGGTCACTTCCAGCAACACGAATTTTCATATGAGAAAAAGAGTAACTGTATTAGACAGAGGAGATAAGCCATATTATTAAAACTTCATTGAGAGTTCTTACATCATTGATGTTATTACCACTATCACATATCAAAATGAAGTAAATTTTACAGTAAAACTTTGTCCCTACTGATCTATCACAAATGCAAAACAGTAATTAGTGACTTATTATATTTGTCAAGATGAACCCTTTGACTAAAAATTGTTTTATTCCATTATACTTTTTTCATATAACCATAAAGGATAGACACTGAAATTGACTTATATTTTAAAATGTAAACATGAAATCTTGTAAATCTCTAGACTTGTTCTGGACTTTGGACAATTCCCACCTGTCCATCTCACGTCTGGATATTTATCACAGCCCACTACAGCACAATCTCCAAGGGTGCACCCTAGGGAGGAATTCATGTTCTCTGTATTTGTTTTATACTAATTCCACAGAGTTTTTTCATATGCTGTCAGGGTTGTAAACCACCTTCTAGGAAGGGTATCACTTCATTGTTAACATCCTTCCTGGTGGATCCTGAGCAAAACCATGAAGTCTCTTCGCTGTAGGTTGATAGCCACACACACCCTCCAGGCTTTCACCATCAAGATGCTCACGCAATGCCTCCTTCCTCCTCCACAGTAACTTAGAGTGTGCTCCCTGGACCAAATGTGTCAGATTCACTTGGGGGAGGCATAAAAATATAAATTCTCAAGCCACTTCTAAAACCTGCTAAATCAAAATGATTAGAGACAGCCTGAAAAATCTTTATTTTAAACAAGCACAGCTTCTTGCCATGCTTTTCTTCTTCAAAGGTATCAACAGCAACATCTGAGCCATGCATTTTATCTGAGCTGATCTGTATGTCACATTCAAGCTAAGGTGTTACAGAAGGATGGATGTTTAACATGAAAAACCTCCCAATACTACTTACCTTTACAATATTGGATTTTTACACTCCTGATGAGAGAAACTAGAGGTTGAGGGGGGATTTTAACTTTCCCTTCTACTTTCACTACTTGAGAACCTACACACCATGTCAGTGAGAAAGAAATCCTCCACTGATGATTCCTACCTGTGCAGGGCAACACTAATCTATATTTATTGATTAACACTTATAGTGTATAAAACTTCTCTCAGTGTACTCTGAAATATGTGATGCTGTGTATCTACCTCTTACATGAACTAGTGCCTGTTGCAGAAACAATGATGCAGTGGGTTTAATCAACCTATCTGGCTTTTGGTGTTCAAGATCTGTCATTCTAGTTGCTCTGGACTGCACCAAAATATGCTAGAATATATGATATGATGGATTTTTCTATATTTCATCAGGCAAACATAAATATAAATCGTACTGAACTAGTTATTGTCCAGCTGAGGAGTGTTTAAATTATTAGTGTGAAGCTGAAATGTTAATAAAGCTTGGAGAGTATTCAGGTTTTATTATTGGTGATAGATTTTGGGAGATTAAATTCTAACCAATTTAAATAAATTTTCTAGCTTCATATTATGCATAAAGTAGAATGGGGTGGGAAAAACATAAATATAGGCAAATGTGAAAAGAGCTTAAAAACTAAAGCATTACAAATTTTAACTATTTTGTGAGAAAACAGATATTCCTACATTTTAGTTAAGTCATGGTGTCAAAAAAAATAATTTATATGCCATCTGATTCTTGTCATAACTTATAGTTGGGAGAAGAGAAAACAGAAAAGTGAATTCACTCTCCCGTGTCATTACTGTTCTGTAGGATCTTGAGCAAATCATGCATTTCTCTGGCCTGCAGTTTCCTTTTCTGTAAATGGAAGTCATTAGATAAGATTAAGAGCCCTTAATTTTAAAGAATTTTATTGAAAATACATGGATATTTAGTGGTATACGTAAGCTATTGTAAAAATAAATAAAGTTGATCCTCACAACATTTAAGACAGAAAAAATGTTTCATGCCAGTGTAATAAGTTATTAATTTTTATCAAGAGTTTTCAGTCTCTCAGTCAGTGTGCCAGGCTATTATGGTGCATTTTTTTTTTATTTTTAACATCAACTGCATCATTAACAGTTTTATTATTTTTCCCTTTTCACAGATGTGGAGCTGAGAGAGTATAACTTGCTCATAATTTCACTATTGGTAATGGAGCTTGGATACCCCAGGGGATGTGACTGTAGTTGCTGTTATCTTAAGCATTGTGCCATGATAATAAATTAGTATCTTACTATGTATATGGTGAGTTCCAGTGGCAGAACAATAAAGTCATCTGTAAACTTGGCAGTAAATGTTTACCAGAGTAGATTCCAAATCACAGATTTTTTTTTTCCTTTTTTACTACCTGCTATAATTCAAAGGTTGATATCATGAAGGCATGTCCTGAAATAGAAGGTAATGAAGGGAGAAGTAGCTCTACAGATATTTAAACCTTCTCTTCGGTTTCTAAAATTAAAATAGTGTAGAAGCACATAAATAGACCAAAGGAACAGAACTTAAAAAACTCAGAAAGAAATCCAGAAATATTTGAAAATTTCATACTTGGTAACATTGCCATTTAAAAATACTGCAAAACATATAAACTTTTCAATAAATGGTATTGCGACAACCATATAGCCATTCAGGAAAAGAAAAAAACATTGGATTCATAACACAGGCCATGAAACAGAATAATTCCAACTATTTTAGTTGATCTAAATGTAAAAAGTAAAATCATACAAGCATGAGAAATAAACATGAGTAAATTTGTTACCTGGAATTGAGGCTAGCTTTTCTAAAATCCAAAAAAAGTCAAATATTAATAATTTGTCTACATAAAAGCAAAAAAAAAAATCATGACAGAAACACCACACATAGTATCAAAAGACAAAAACAAACTGGGAGAATATATCTATAACTTTTATCTCAGATAAAGAATTCATAAACGTCAAGACGAAAAAGCCCTTTAGAAAAAAATGTGCAAAACTGTAAAGTGTCCAGAGATTTGTATCTTTAAGTATCTGAAAAAATGTTCAGATCCAATTAAATCTGTGCAGATAAGATTGGAAAAACCCAAAAGCTTGTAAATACACTGCCCTTAAAAAGGTGATGGAAAATTGTCATTCTCATAATTGCTGGTGTGAATGGCAAATGAAACAAATCCTATGGCAATGGATTTGGAAATACTTCACAAATATTGAGAGCCTTATATAATTTTAATCTAGCAATCCCCACTTCTAAAATTCTACCATGAAAATATTATGGCAAAAATGCAAACAATCTATATAAAAAGTTATTTGTAAAAACAAAATACGAGGGTACTTGAAAAAGTTGGAAAAGATGGAAAATAGAATTAAAAGATAATACAACTCTGTCCATAAACTTTTTGAAGTACCCTCCTACTGGAAACAGCACAAATATACATCCATGAGAAATTGGTTGAATATACTCCAATACATTAAAAACAATGAAATACTAATGTGTTTTTTTAAAGGAAAAGAAAGATCTATATTTCAAATGTGTTATTAAATGTCCTCTCCATCCAGTAAAACACATTTTTTAATTATCCCAGAGAAAAGAGAAATAAACCTTACAATTTCCCAATGCATACCACCTCCTTAGTTCCTGACATATTCAGTTTGCATTTGACAAATACATCCATTAGAAAAAAGACTGAAATGACAAAGGAAGCTACTCCTTAGATACTTATGAATCATATGGAAAAAAATATATTACAAGAAATCTTTGCAAATCAAATTTCAATATAACTCACAATGGTTTAATGGCTATTGGCACATATAGGTAAAAATGTTGTAAGCAAATCTTCTACATTTTGGTTTTGTGGCTTTTTCCATTAACTGAATCAGTTCCACCTATGTTCACAAATTTAAAATATTTCCCAAAACTCTTTTCTATCTGTGTCCAGGTTTCTGTTAATTTGCTTTTGTGCAAATAAATGTGATATTAGAGACATCTTAAGTATTCTCTGTATGTAGTAGATATAGTTAAGATAGAAACAGACTTAAGGGTATATTACAAATGTTTTAAAATTTATTCATAAGAAGAAATAAAAAGCAATTTTGGTTGATGAATGAACAGTTTTTGCTTGTTTAAAGGCCACAGAACAGTGTAAAGTTTAGATGTAATAAATTACCATAGAGCGACAACAGTAAAAATTGTGAAGTAATGAACTCTAAAATTCACTCTTCCATAAGAGCAACTAAAATTCTGGCAAAACCATCAGAATCAACTTTTTGGAACAGTGGAAATTACCAAAAGCAGCTTGGGAAGCATTTACACAGCAAAATTTACTGAAGCACAGTGAAAAAAACAAGATTTGTGGTATTTTAATTTCCCCTTGTTGCATTCCCCACTCTCCACTTCAGTGGTAGCCTTGAAAATAATAACCCACACGTTACTGGTTCCAGTAAAGAACAAATTTCTACAAACACACTCAACCAAAACTGACTCAAAGAGAAATAGAAAATCAGAATAGATTATAAAAGTAAAAGATTAGATTAGGAATCAAGAAACTTCCAAGAAAAACGACAAAAACAATGCCTAGGACCAGAAGTCTTCACTGGTGAATTCTACCAAATGTTTAAATAAAAGTTAGCATCAATCCTTCACAAACACTTCAAAAGAACA
>NW_007728552.1:5323-9307 GCF_000696425.1 Galeopterus variegatus | reverse complement strand
AGGGTTGCAATCCGTTGCCGGACACGGAAAAAAGACAAAAAGACAAAAAAAAAAAAAAAAGAAACTTCCAAGAAAAACGATAAAAACAATGCCTAGGACCAGAAGTCTTCACTGGTGAATTCTACCAAATGTTTAAATAAAAGTTAGCATCAATCCTTCACAAACACTTCAAAAGAACAGAAGAGAAGGGCACACTTACTAACTCAGTCTATGAGATCAGCATTACTCTACTATCAGAGCAAGACAGAGACATCACAACAAAAGAAAAATATAGCCTAATATTACATATAAATATAGATGAAATAATTCTCAGTGGAGTAACAACAAATCTAATCCAGCAACACATTAAGAAGATTATACANAAATAATTCTCAGTGGAGTAACAACAAATCTAATCCAGCAACACATTAAGAAGATTATACAAAATGACCAAATGGGATTTAGTGAAGGAATTCAAAGTTGGAAAGTCACTCAGTATAATATGCCTTATCAATAGATTAAAGGGTAAACACACACACACATACACATGATTATCTCAGTCGATGCAGAAAAAAGATTTTGATAAAATCCAACACCTTTTCATGATAAATACACTCAACACACTAGGAATAGAAAGAAACTTTTAAACCTAATTGACAGCATCTATGATACTTAATTGTGTAACTCAAAAATCTTCCCCCTAAGATCAGGAACAGTACGTACGTTTGCTCTTGCCACTTTTATTTAACATTGTTTTGGAAGTTCTAGGCACGGGCCCTTATGTCTGAAAAAAGTTAAAAGACACCCAAATTGAAAAGAAAGAAGTAAAACCAGATGACATGATTTTACACATAGAAAATCCTAACGAACTCACACATTAGGAAAAAAAAAAAAAAAAAAAAAAAAAAAAAAAAACTACTATTAGAGCTAATAAACAAATCAGCAAAGTTGCAGAATACAAGATCAATATGCAAAAAATCAGCTGCATTTCTATACACTAGAAATAAACCATCTTGAAAATGAAATTAAGAAGACAATTTTATCTGTAACAGCATAAAGGAGGATAAAATTCTTAGGAATAAATCTAACCAAGGATGTGTAAGAGTGTTACACTGAAAACTATCAAATAGTGTGGACAAAAATTAAAGAAGAGCTAAATAAATGGAAAGATTTCCCTGTTTATGAATTGGAAGACACAGTATCATTAAAATGGCAATATTCTCCAAATTTATTTAATGAATCCAAGTACTACCATAATTACAACTACCTTTTTGCAGAAATAGATAAGATGATCCTAAAATTTCTATGCTAATGCAAGAAGCACAGTCAAAGCAAAACAACAAATTTGGAGGAATCACACCTTCCAATTTAAAAACTTACCATAAAGCTACAGTAATTAATACAGTATGGAACTGCCATAAGGATAGATATACAAGTATAGGTCAATAGAATAAAGTGGAGAGTGTCAAAACCATTGAATAGAAAAATAATAGTAATTTCAAAAAATAGTGTTGGGACAGTTGGATATCCATATGCCAAACTATGAATGTGTATTTCTTCCTCATATCTTATACAAAAATTACCTCAAAATGGATAAAAGACTTAAGTAAAACCTCTAAAACTGTAAAACTCCTTAGGAAGAAACATAGGTGTAAATCTTTATTATACTGGATTAAGTAATGTCTTTTTAAATATGATATTGAGAGCACAAACAATAAAAAAAAACTAGGTAAATTGGACTTTACTACAATTAAAAAATTTTGTGCATCAAAAGGCAACCCATAAGAGGTGGTAAAATATTTGCAAATCATGTATCTTTTAAGGGTAAAGAATCCANAAATAATTCTCAGTGGAGTAACAACAAATCTAATCCAGCAACACATTAAGAAGATTATACACAATGACCAAATAGGATTTATTGAAGGAATTCAAAGTTGGAAAGTCAATCAGTATAATATGCCTTATCAATAGATTAAAGGGTAAACACACACACACATACACATGATTATCTCAGTCGATGCAGAAAAAAGATTTTGATAAAATCCAACACCTTTTCATGATAAATACACTCAACACACTAGGAATAGAAAGAAACTTTTAAACCTAATTGACAGCATCTATGATACTTAATTGTGTGACTCAAAAATCTTCCCCCTAAGTTCAGGAACAGTACGTACGTTTGCTCTTGCCACTTTTATTTAACGTTGTTTTGGAAGTTCTATGGACGGGCCATTATGTCTGAAAAAAGTTAAAAGACACCCAAATTGAAAAGAAAGAAGTAATACCAGATGACATGATTTTACACATAGAAAATCCTAACGAACTCACACATTAGGGGGAAAACAAAACAAAACAAAACAAAACAAAAAAAAACAACTACTATTAGAGCTAATAAACAAATCAGCAAAGTTGCAGAATACAAGATCAATATGCAAAAATTGAGCTGCATTTCTATACACTAGAATTAAACCATCTTGAAAATGAAATTAAGAAGACAATTTTATCTGTAACAGCATAAAAGAGAATAAAATTCTTAGGAATAAATCTAACCAAGGAAGTGTAAGAGTGTTACACTGAAAACTATCAAATAGTGCGGACAAAAATTAAAGAAGAGCTAAATAAATGGAAAGATTTCCCTGTTTATGAATTGGAAGGCACAGTATCATTAAAATGGCAATATTCTCCAAATTTATTTAATGAATCCAAGTACTACCATAATTACAACTACCTTTTTGCAGAAATAGATAAGATGATCCTAAAATTTCTATGCTAATGCAAGAAGCACAGTCAAAGCAAAACAACAAATTTGGAGGAATCACACCTTCCAATTTAAAAACTTACCATAAAGCTACAGTAATTAATACAGTATGGAACTGCCATAAGGATAGATATACAAGTATAGGTCAATAGAATAAAGTGGAGAGTGTCAAAACCATTGAATAGAAAAATAATAGTAATTTCAAAAAATAGTGTTGGGACAGTTGGATATCCATATGCCAAACTATGAATGTGTATTTCTTCCTCATATCTTATACAAAAATTACCTCAAAATGGATAAAAGACTTAAGTAAAACCTCTAAAACTGTAAAACTCCTTAGGAATAAAAATAGGTATAAATCTTTGTTATACTGGATTAAGTAATGTCTTTTTAAATATGATATTGAGAGCACAAACAATAAAAAAAAACTAGGTAAATTGGACTTTACTACAATTAAAAAATTTTGTGCATCAAAAGGCAACCCATAAGAGGTGGTAAAATATTTGCAAATCATGTATCTTTTAAGGGTAAAGAATCCAGAACATGTAAAGGATTCCTATAACTCAACACTAAGAAGAAAATTTATTATTTAGCCATAAAAGGGAACGAAGTACTGATACATGTTACAATGTATATAAACCTTGCAAACATTATGCTGAGTTAAAGAAGCCATAACAAAGGGCTGCATATTATATGATTTCATTTCTATGAAATGTCTAGAATGGGCAAATCTATAGAGACAGAATGTAGATTAGTGGTTTCCAAGGGATGGGGAGAGTGACAAATTGAAAATTACCAGGTTTCTTTTTGCAGTGATGCAAATATTCTAGAGTTAGATGGTGGTGACAGTAGCACAATGTTGTGAATATTCTAAAAAACACTGAATTGTACATTTCAAAATTATTTAAATGGTAGATTTTCTGTCGCATGAATTTTATATCAATTAAAAATGGCATATATATTATGTATGACATGAATTAGTTATACTTAAAATATAAATATATTTTGTATTATTATTTATTGAAATCAAAACTATGAAACAGAGTGAACAAAATATTTTTAAGAACTAAAATTATCTTTACCTAAGGAAAACAAATTTTTAAATAATGATGAAGAATGCTTTGAAAAATTTACTATCTAGAGCCCATTGCTTTTAAAAGAATGAGCACTTTCACTCTTGAATTATACTTTTATCAATTTTATTCATTGGTTCAGAGAAATCTAATTCCCTACCTAGTTCACTTAAG
>NW_007728552.1:3879-4766 GCF_000696425.1 Galeopterus variegatus | reverse complement strand
ACTTTTATCAATTTTATTCATTGGTTCAGAGAAATCTAATTCCCTACCTAGTTCACTTAAGAATAAGTAACTGAATGAGGACAAGCCTTCTGAGGCAATGACACATCAAATGCAGAAAAACAAGCAGTTATTCTTTCTTTTCTGTCCATATATACTTTTCAGAGATTACCATTTCTGGAAGACATCTGGTATTGCTGTTGCTTATCAATTTTTCCTCTCTCAAACAAATATCCATTCTTTGGGCCATGAGCTTCTGCCAAAACTGAATTCATTCAGCTCTGGGCTTGGACACGTAACTAGGTCTGGGCAATTAGAGCAATACAGTACACTGATTCGTGTGATTAAGTCATGGTTGGGTATATCTCAATTAAAGGCAATAATAGTAATTAACATTTTGCTTGAATTATGACTCTGGACTTATACTGTCTAATACTGTAGACACTAGCCTTATCTGACTAGTTTAAAATTAACTAAATTTAAATAAGATTAGCAATTTAGTTTCTCAGTCACACCAGCCACACTAGCCAAGTGCTTAATAGGCACAGTTACTTACCTACTACAAGCACAATTCAGGTAATACAGCATTTCCTTGATCACATAAATTTCTATTGGACAGTACTACTATAGTCCATTTAGACCCACATTATCCAACAGAAATATAATGGGAACCACATATGTAGTTTAAAATTGTGTAGTAGCCACAATAGAAAAGTAAAGAAAACAGGTAAGATTATTTTTATTAATATATTTTATTTGACCAAATACATCTAAAATGGTATCATTTAAACAGATTATCAATGTTAAAATTATTAATGAGAGATTTGGGTTTTTTTTTCATAATAAGTCTTCGAAATCTGGTGTATAATTTACACTTAAAGCATATCTCA
>NW_007728552.1:0-3503 GCF_000696425.1 Galeopterus variegatus | reverse complement strand
AAAGAAAACAGGTAAGATTATTTTTATTAATATATTTTATTTGACCAAATACATCTAAAATGGTATCATTTAAACAGATTATCAATGTTAAAATTATTAATGAGAGATTTGGGTTTTTTTTTCATAATAAGTCTTCGAAATCTGGTGTATAATTTACACTTAAAGCATATCTCAATTTGCATCAACCACATATCAGTTGCTCAATAGCCACATGGGATTATCAGCTATCATGTTAGATAGTGTAGTTTTAAACTTTTAGAGAAGTATTTCTCAACTTTAGCATTGATGGAATTTTGGGATGGATAATTCTTTTTCTTGGGGGCTATTTTGTGCATTGTAATATGATTAGCAACATCCCTGTCCTCTATTCACTAGATGCCCATCGCTTCAAGCCTCAGTTTTGAGAAATGTCATATATACAGACACTGACAAATGTCCCCTGAGGAGCAAAATTGTCCCCAGCTGTGAACCGTTTCTCCAGAGGAAGGACAATACTCCTTTTTTTTCTGAGGCTGCTGGCCATAATAATGACATAAGCCTAGAACCATTGAGCTACCCAGTGAAAGCTGAGAATAAAATCAACAGAACAAGAGCCAAGGAACAGAAAAAAAGATCTGAGTCCTGGGAAAACCATCCCAGTTACTCGATGAAACTTCACCTGAGCACAACTCTACCTCTGAAACTTGAAGTGACATAAACCAATAAATTTCTTTCTTTGACCTAAGCCATTTTGATTGGATTTTCTCTAATTTGAAGCTGAAATAATCCTAAATGATTTGTCATTACAATCTAAATACATAAAATGCACCCATTAGTATTTCTACTTCGAAAGGTAGAGATGATAAATTCTTTTTCCTCCCATATGATTTATGATAGCTTTGAGCTTCCTTCCAAGTGTTACCACATACATAATGAAAGTTATTTTGCATGCTTTATTTTTCAGATAAATGAATGCAATTGTAAGCCCTGATATAACTCTTTGCTAAGGTATCTGCATTAACAATTTCCATTGTTAATAAAACTCATACATCAAAACTCTATCATAAAATAGGCTGCTTATATAACCTTAATCAGATATTGCTTTATTTGGATTCCCATCATTCTCGAAAGATGAAAATTATACAGCCAATTTGACAGTTTCCACTGGGAGTAAAATTGTAGTTTTCTGAATGTTGTTCAGTTCACTTTTATTTGAGCTGTACTCGACAAACATGTCACCCTTGGATGATGCTAAGAAAATGGAGACACAATCTGAATAAAGCTTTAATCATGGCTTGAACATGTGTCACCTTTACTAGGACTGATACTTTAGAGTTTTCTTGAAAGGATCTGTTTCATTGGCATTAAAAANCTTTACTAGGACTGATACTTTAGAGTTTTCTTGAAAGGATCTGTTTCATTGGCATTAAAAATGAAGACACTTCTTTGAAACAGATCTAGATAAAATAATTATTTTAAGAAGTAAAGAAGGATAAAAGTCACTTTGACCTGTACAAAAAAACATTTTAGCTTAATTACAACACTTCTCACCTTAATTTTGTGTATTTTAACTGTTACATGAGTTTCTGTTCACATAAACTCTGACAGTACTTTTACATATATGTACTTAATATACAGAATCTGAGACCATTTTCAAATGATGCACTGGGGAAAAAATGGAGTTGATAATATTTTGAGTTAGAGATGTGGTGAATGTCATTTTTGCTTCTTAAATTTGATGTGTCTATTCAGAGACCAACATACCTCCAGGAACTTCATTTCTTTGCTCATTTACTTACTCCTATTCCAGGAGAAAGTGAATATTTTAGGAATCTTCATAGAAGAATGACCAGAAATAGTAGCCCTACAGGTCAATCCATGGTTCCAAAAGAACTGAAAATGGAACAAACAAAACTAGTAGAAAACTTCTTTGCCATTGCAAGCTCATAAGTAATTTGCAGTGAAATAAAATCATGCTATCCCATAGACTTTCACAATGGTTGAGGATAAAAATTTAATTATTTCATTCTTAAGATTAACCTGTTTTTAGGAGTGGCATAGTGAAAAAAAATAGAATATATCTCAAAAAGAAAACATTTAAAGTGCTTAGTAACAAATGAAATAAACACAGTATCATATAATGAATCTAGGGAATCTATTTCTTTTAAATAAAACATTGTGTTAAATTGTAGCACACATTGCACACAGCATAAAATTTACTCTCTTAACCACATTTAAATTTACAGGTCAGTGGACATTGACCTGTAAGTTTATGGACATTCATACCACTGTGCAAGCATCATCCCCACAGTCCATTTCTAGAACTCTTTTGAATTTTGCAAAACTGAAGCTCTATGCCGATTAAATAATAACTCAGTATTCATCTCTCCCCCAAACCCATTTCATTTTCTGTCTCTATAATTCCAATGACCATTCCCCTTTCAGTCTTTGTGAATATAACTATTCCAGTTACCTTATATGAGTGAAATCATGTAGTTCTGTCTTTCTGTGGAAAGCTTATTCCATGTAGTACTCAAGTTTCATTAAATCTGTAGCATGTGTCAGAATTCCCCTCCTTTTTGACATTGAATAATATTCTATTTTGTGTATATATCACCTTTTGGTTTCATTGGACACTTCGGTTGCTTCTGTGTTTTAGCTAATATAAATACTGTCGCTATGAAGATAGGTATGCAAATATCTCTTCAAGATTCTACTTTCAATTCTTTGGGGTATGTACCAAAAAGGGAAAGTACTGGGTTATACAGTAATTCTATTTTAAATTTTGTTGAGAAACCACCGTATATTTATCACAGTGGCTGTACCATTGTACGTTTCCACCAGCAGTGAACAAAGGTTTCAATTTCTCTGTGTCCTCACCAACAATTGCTATTTTCTATTTTGTTCTGTTATTTTATAGTAGCCATCCTAATGGATACAGTGGTATTTCATTGTGGTTTTGATTTGCATTTCTATAATGTTAGTGATGTTGAGCATCTTTTCACGTGCTTACTGGTCATTTATATATCTTTGGAGAAATGTCTATTCAAAATCCTTGTCCATTTTTGAATTGGACTTTTTGTTGTTGAATTTTAGGAGTTTCTATATAATCTGGATACTAATCCCTTATAAGGTATATGATTTTCAAATAACTTCCCCATTCTGTGGTTTGTATTTTTACTATGTTGTTTCTGTCTTTTGATGCACAAAAATAATTTAATTTTCATAAAGCCCAAATTGTTCATTTTTTCTTTTGTTTCCTGTGCCTTTGGGTATACGTAAGAAACTCATGTCATGATGATTTTGTCCTGTTTTTTTCAAAGAATTTTGTAATTTTAACCTTATGTATAGGTCTTTGGTAGATTTTGAGTTAATTTTTGTATGTGGTGTTAGGTAAGGATCTGACTTCATTCTTTTGTATGGAAATATTCAGTTTTTCCAGTACCATTTGTTGAAAAGACTGTCCTTTCCTATTGATTATTTTGGCAACCTTGTCAAAATGTCATTTGACCAACTATGTAGGG
>NW_007728551.1:295329-296830 GCF_000696425.1 Galeopterus variegatus | reverse complement strand
TTTAATGAAAAAAAAATTGATAGTTTGTAAAGAAACTATTATTTTATTTATCTTTCTAAAATGGTAGTAACCCCTTTCTAGTTTGAGGGGGTTAAGAATGGATATTGATGCATAAAATGAATGATAGTAAGATGACTTTGTTTTTTGATGTATCACTGAAATATTTTTAAAATTGTCAAATCCCAATTCTGTAAAGATACAATAAAATTATTGAGATTATATATTACATCTATAAATTTGTGGTGGCAATGTAATTTGGTAGAGCTGTTTTTGGTAAACAATTTTAAAATGTGTTTTAAGGACCATAATGAAGTTTATTCCTTTAAACCCAAAACTCAACTTTGCAGAGTCTGTTGAGAGGAAATAATATTAATGATATTAACTATAAAGATAATTTGGAAACAAACAAAAGACAACACAAGCTTTGAAATCGAATCGACTGCAGAGTGTGAGTCTATTGCCTGGTCCATAGTGAGATATCAACAGACAGAAAACATAATATATCATCTGAACCAAGGGGAAGAAGAAGTGGTATTTTTACTCAAAGGGAGATAATTAAACTTTCACATGAGAATTTGCACTTCAGTTTAGGCTTTTAGTTTCCAGTGGTAACAAATTTGGTAAGAGTGGTGGCAATGTATGACAGAAAGAGCCAGGCTACACTTCATTCTTGGCTCTGTCTCTGAATGCTTTTAGGTTGCTTACACTTTCTGAGTCCAGTTCCTTATTATTAAGCAGAGATAAAATGCCTATGTATCTCATTAGAGGTATTAAAATGAGACAATGTGTATAAAGGGTCTTAAAAACATGGTTCTCTCAAGAAACGTTAGCAATCTTCCTTCTCCTGTTTGGCTTTCTTTAACATGTAGTGGGGTAAGAAAGACCAAAATATTTTGGGCTGATTACATAGGTGGGAGTGTTTGCATTGCCTTGGGTGACAATTATCTTTACAAAGTGGAAGCAGTATTTTTGACTTTTTGCCGCCAAACATTAAATCTGATTTAAATTTTAAGTGCAGTGACAAATAATCTGTAGTCAAAGGCTGATACCAAGTAACTCAGTAACAGAGGACTCAAACTTCTGGGAACTGAAACTGCATTGAATAAATTAAACTTTCTATGCCTCAGTCTCCTCAACTGTAAAATAGGGATAAAAAGAGTACATCAGTAAGAGGGCTGGGGAAAGTTAGGTTTTAATTTTGTAGACTTACTACACTGTCTGACATTTAATCACTGTATATGTGTTTTTACATAAAATACTATGACATCTCCAAGAAATGTCAATGAGGCCATAATTTGAATGCTTCTTGAAGCTCTTGGTAAACATTTTATCATTATGCCCAAATCTTCTGTATACGAGCTCTTAAATTATGAGAATGGCTGGATTTGAGTCTGCTGTCTTTAGCTCTTGGATTTCATAAAGCACGATGTTACCTTGTTGTCAAGGTAACAAGATTCAAGATGGTTTTGTAAAATGAGAGTGGGATCATTAAAAAAAAAAA
>NW_007728551.1:290391-294453 GCF_000696425.1 Galeopterus variegatus | reverse complement strand
AAAAAAAAAAAGTCAGGAAATTCTTTAGAAAGGGAGGTGTCTTAATAACAGATTTTTATTGAAGCAAAAGTGCCTAAATCTCGTTGAAGGCAGAGAATCGATTGTTCTGCAGTTCGGTTGCCTTGTTGAAAGCAGCCTGTATTTTCAAATAATAGCTTGGCATTTAGTATCCCCACAATAATGGGGAGAACTTTTGAGAGTGAGAATATGAGGAGCTGGTGAAGATTTTTTTCCCCATGAAAAAGACATAAAGTAGCAGTAGATTTTGCTGACTTCTGATAGGGGAGGGTGTGATATGTGAAGGGATTGACAGAGTGAGTCTTATAACTATTAAGGATATATCAATATAGCCATTTTCACCTAGTTTCTCTATCCGAATTCGGGAACCAACTCAGGAGCTAAGCCAGAAGTTAATAATAATAAAACAAATCTAAGGAAATCTAATTTGGGAACACATAACCTCATTTATACGTCACCTAATTTAAATTGTTCAGGAGAAAGGTTTATGCTATTTTGGCTTTCTACCATGCATCCATTAGGAAAAAATATGTTTATTCTCTTTTTGCAATCCCACGGAAAGAGGAGTGTATGAGATGAAGAGCAAGGTATATGAGGTGTTTTTATTTTAATTGTGTTTTTGATCTTAATTTGATACATATACTCTTTAGTTAACTGTATGTTAAAAGCAAAGAAAAAATGTTTATCCATTTTCTGTGTGGAGCAGTCAGGGTCCTGATTATAAGTACAGGAATTGACTCTGCTTGATAAAGCCCTACTTGATACAGCACTGGACTCTAAGTCGGCAGTCAATGACACCACAGATTATTCTGGCCATTCCCTTTTCTTTGCATCACTTACTCCATCCAGATTTAAAGTTTGGGGCAGAGACCCAGTGGTCCTGCTGGCTGCAGGGTAGGGAGCAGAACTACCTGCTTCTCAGATGCCACCGTGGGTGCATGGGAGCTTGCTTCCCACCAAGTCTCACACAGGGGGGCTCATTCTAGTTAGGAAACAGGTTTATATGCTGGATAGACAAAATAACAGCAAATACTCTAGAGTGTAATTTTAAAAACTGGAAAAAATGAAGGAATAGCATCAAGAAGTTTTATATATGTGCCATGTATATGGTAGGCTCTACCTGAATGAGAACTCAGGGATGTGCATTGCAATTGATATCTTATTAGAAATGACTGTCTTCCTAGATGTCCTAGAAGTGCTTCTCTATCCCACTCAAGGTGATTTAAAGCCTTCTGTAGGCAAAGTATCTCTATCCCTTTATCCAAGGGGAGAAATGGAGAGGAAATAGGTTTACTTCCTGAAAACTAGACTCCCCTCAAGTTAACATCTTCTCTCTCTAGTCTGGTTCTTACGCTTACTAAGGGTGGTAGTAGAGCTGGTCTTGCTAAAAAGTCCTCCCAAAGAGCTCCACAGGGAGATGTCTTGTACCAATGGCTGCTGGTTATTAGAATTTAGAATAGGAAATGTGGGGCATCTTTTGTTCTCGGATTGAGGTCTTAGTCCTAATTCCCTGACAGCATAAAAAATTCCTGTGGTTACCCAGTAACTTGCAGTCGGTATTTCTCTTCTTTTTTGGTGGCTGTTGGTACAGGGATTGAACCCTGGACCTTGGTGTTATCAGCACCACACTCTAACCAACTGAGCTAACCAGCCAGCCCTATAGTTGGTATTTCTAAGAAAATATATGAATCAGATAAAAGACATTCAAAGACAGAATAGAAGAAACCTGTCTCGAAATAAAGGAATCTGCAGATGGAAGGGCACAGTGCATGCTAGGGAAAAGAAAGGACAGTAGGGTGAATATCATGCTGTACCCTAGAGAAGTCACTGGATTTCAAGGATCTAAAAACAATTCTTAGGGTAAAAGAAAGAAGCTAACACATTGAAAGCATCATATTGGCTTTCAATGACAGAATTTCATGGAGAAACATCATGTATCTGAAATGAAAAATTGTGTTTCAGTGATTTGTTCTTACACTGAAGATAAAGGTCATAGATATTGTTAAATATGCAAAAGGGAATATAGCACAAATTAAACCTTGAAAAAAATATCTGATGATGATCAGGCACTCAATATGATAAAGATCTCAGAAATAGGGAAGCTGGTATTAGAAGACTGGCAGTGAATATTAATATGCTTATATTAGAATTAGGGCTCAACAGTTATGAGAATTGTGGTTACAGTGCAAAAGCTAAGTGTTATAAATGAAACAATGTAAAAAAAATTTAAAAAAGCAAAATAATGAGAGATGGGGAGAAAATATGTGAGGTAGAAGGCTTTTTTTTTTTTTAAAGCAGGGAATCAGATATATGTTCTAAAGTAAATACAAGAAATATAGTTCAAGAGTATCATTTAAACTTTTCTTAAACAAAAGAAGGAATGAGCAACTTTGTAAAAAATAGAAAAAGAAAACTAAAATGAGAAAATACAAATAAAATGCAAGAAATGAGAACAAAGCATATCAGTTTAAAAAAATGAAGGTAAATGAGATAAGTCACCTGTAACAAGAGAAAGATTCTCAGATTAGTATCCATGACAATAGGGAATTTTGTCTGTTTTGTTATGGTTATATCTGTAATGCTTAGAACAGAGACAAAGTCACACTAGCCTGAAAATGAAGGGTTACTTAACCAAGAAGTTCAGCAGAACCGTGGGTGCCATGGGTCTTTGGCCTTGTTTTCTGTGAAGGTCCCTGGTCTGCACTCTACGTTGTGTGACTTGTTCTTAGACTTACTTTCCTCATGGTCATCTAGGGCTGCCCATAGCAATTGTGGAAATGCTATTCCTTACCCCACCGCCCAAAATTCCCAACCACTCTAAGCCTATCAGAGTGGAGAGGCAGATAGGATTACCACCTAAGTGATTTAGACCAGAGTTCTCAAAAGGTGAAACGCAAGTCTCCAGGGGCCCCTAAGACTCTTTCAAGAGATCTGCAAGGTCAAAACTATTTTCATAATAATACTAAGAGGTTATTTACCCTTGTCAGTATATTGACATTTGTCATGATAATACAAAAGTTGATGGGTAAAACTGCTGGCGCCTGGGGCCGGCCCGTGGCTCACTCGGTAGAGTGCGGTGCTGATAACACCAAGGGCCCGGGTTCGGATCCCATATAGGGATGGCCGGTTTGCTCACTGGCTGAGTGTGGTGCTGACAACACCAAGTCAAGGGTTAAGATCCCCTTACCGGTCATCTTTTAGAAAAAAAAAAAAAAACTGCTGGCGCCTGGGGCCGGCCCGTGGCTCACTCGGTAGAGTGCGGTGCTGATAACACCAAGGGCCCGGGTTCGGATCCCATATAGGGATGGCCGGTTTGCTCACTGGCTGAGTGTGGTGCTGACAACACCAAGTCAAGGGTTAAGATCCCCTTACCGGTCATCTTTTAAAAAAAAAAAAAAAAAAAAAAAAAAAAAACTGCTGGCGCCTCAGAGTGATTCAAGGCAATGTCACCAAACTGCAGAGTGATTGTCGCATTCTTCCCTGCCAGTCATTCGAAGCCAAAAAATACCAATTTCACACAAGAATGTCATTAATAAAGCAGTAAAAACCATTAACTTCATTGAATCTTGACCCTTGAATATATATCTTTTTAATCTTTTGTGTGATGAAATGGAAAGTAAGCCTAAAGCAGAAATGTACTACCTGGTTCTGTCTAAGAAAACACTTTGAGACTGAGATAGGACTGAACTTGCTGTTTTTTCATATAACACCATTTTATATCAAAGAATCACTGATGGGCAAACAACTGTTACTCAAACTTGGTATTTGACAGACATTTTCTTGAAAACAAACAAAGTGAATCTGTCACTTCAAAGGAAACCACTGACAGGTTTTTTTTTTTTTTTAAACCAAAGATGAAATTCAAGCTTTTCAGGTAAAATTCAAATTTTGGAAAACTTATGTCTGCCACCATGAGCTCATGGTTTCCCAATATTAAAAGACTATACTGATTATATTAATGGTGATTACCAAATGTAATCTTTTTGGATATTTTATAATGAAATATGTAAGGATTTAGAAGATTCGCAGAACTTAAAGAACCAA
>NW_007728551.1:254985-290055 GCF_000696425.1 Galeopterus variegatus | reverse complement strand
TTGGATATTTTATAATGAAATATGTAAGGATTTAGAAGATTCGCAGAACTTAAAGAACCAATATTTTGAAATAACCAATGTATGGTGCTACAAAATCATGCTTGGTAAAATATCCATTCAAAGTACAAAATAGAACAATAGATTTTAATGTAACAAAATGTTTAAAGTGTACAAAATGCTTGTTGACATGGTTTCAGATTCTGAATTGTAACTAATGTTTAAGATACCAGTTGTATAGTATCAAAAAAAAATCTACAATTACCTAAAAAATGCATTAAAATATCCTTCCCTTTTCCAAATATATATTTGTGTATAGCTGCATTTTCCATTGAATTATATAGATTCAATCAAAGAACATATCACAACAAATTGAATGCAAAAGCAGACATCAGAATCTATGTTTTATTTTCCCAGATATTAAAAAGATTTGTAACAGTGTAAAGCAGTGCCTGTATTCTCAATACATTTGTTTTAATTTGGTAAATATATTTTTCATAAAACAGTTGTGTTAATATATTATTGATCTATCACATTGCTATTTTAAAGTGAATAAATAAATATTTTAAAAAATTTTCAGTTTTAATTTCTAGTGTGGTAAACATTGGTCAATGTAACCCACATAAACAAATAATTTTGGGAGTCTTTGATAATTTTTAAGGGTGTAAAGGGGGCCTGAGGTCATAAATTTTGAGAACCACTGATTTAGATTAATTAGGTGTCACCCATCAAGCTGGATGGTTACTCAATTCAACCCAATTATGTAGCTTTTGTATATTACTATATAATTCCTATATAATTGGGGAGGGATTAAATAATGCCAGTGAGGTACATTAGTCAGTATTCTGTTGTTTATAACAGAATACCTGAAACTGGGTAATTTATAAAGAAACAGAATTTAAAACTTACAGTTTTGTAGGCTGGGAAGTCCAAGGTCGTGGGACACATCTGGTGAGGTCCTGGTGATGGGGACTTTCTACGGAGTCTTGTGGTGACGTGGGGTATCACATGGCAAGGAGGGAGAAGAAGAGTGAGAGTGCTTTCCAAATTAATTCTTTCCTTATAAAGCTCCCATTCTGTTCCATGATAACCCATTAAACCACTAACCCATCAATCTGTGAAGGGATTAACTCATTCATGAGGTCAAAGTCCTCATGATCCAATCACTTCCCAAAGGTTCCACGTTTCAAATCCCATAGTCTGATTTCCCACCCTTTTAACACTGGTACAGTGGGGATCAAGCTTCATTGAGTTTTGCAGGGACATTCAAACTATAGTAGGAGGCAAGTACAATTTTTAGTGCAATGATGAAGGATAAAATCCACAATAAATACATAGCTACCACAAAACTTTGTCTACCAAATAACATACTGTATAGTAATAATGGTTGGCAATTTAATGCTAGTAAAAAAATTTTTTTTTTTTTTTTTCAAAGATGACCGGTAAGGGGATCTTAATTAACCCTTGACTTGGTGTTGTCAGCACCACGCTCACCCAGTGAGCAAACCGGCCGTCCCTATATGGGATCCGAACCCCCGGCCTTGGTGTTATCAGCACCGCACTCTACCGACTGAGCCACAGGCCGGCCCATAAAAATTTTTTAAGTCCATCTTTCAGTCCATGACAGATGAAATAGATGAAAAATAAGTAATGCTATAAAAATGAGAATAATATAATTAATATGGATATTCTATTAGTGTATATTAACTCCATACCATAAAGATAAGCTTTTATAAAAATTGACTGTGAAGACAAAACAAATTCTTAATATATATTAATGATGTATTAGAAACACTAGAGACTATGTTCCCTGACCACAATGCAGCTAAACTAGGAATTAGCAGAAAAGCTAGAACCTTTACACCTGAGAACCTAAAAATAAAAAAAGCAAACATCTCACGGCCACCATTTTGTGTGGGTTTGAGGCACCTTTTTCATTGGGCCCAAGTCGTGTTCCATGAAGTGACATTCAAGTAGAATACAAGATGTGTGGATTAACAAAATACACTTGAGAGCCAAATGAAGGAGTTGAAATTGATGGTACAAATTAGTAAATCAGAAAACAAAAAAGCTATAATTGATAAATACATCTCCAGTTATTGGGGAAACCAACTAGCTAGCCTAAACAATCAAAAGGAGCAGAGAACAACAAATACTCAAAATTAAAAATGAAAATACAAGTGGGGAAAAATAATAGGCAAAGACAAAAATGAACTAATTATTAGACTGTGTCATAGGATATTACGAAAATATGTTAAGAAATCAGAAAGAATTGAAGGATTTTCTAGAAAAATGAACATGACTAAAACTGACTCAAAAGTAGTAGTAAATGTCTACAAAGCAGGCCTATTATGCAATGACCCAATTCCCAGAAGCTGTGGTATAAAAGATTGATAAGTTTAATTATTGTAATGTTAAAAACACATGTGCAAACCCAACAACACCACAAAGTAAAAGTTTACACTAAACACTGGTAAAATATCTATCTGTCTGTCTATCTATGTATGTTGACTTCATATATATATATATTTAAGATGTATAAGGACTTATTTCCTTAATGTATATAAGGTATAAAAACAAACAAGGAAAAGACAGCTCAATAGTAAATGAAAAAGTGTATTTCCAGACAGTTCACAGAAAAATAAATATAGATAGCCAATAAATAAATAAATATGTGTTCAGTCACTGAGGTAGGAATGCAGATCAATGAAGATTAGATGGCACATTTTTTACGTACTAGAATGGTAAAGATTCCAAATTTGGATAAGGAGACATGTTATCTTTTACATACTCTTAGTGGGAGTGAAAATTTGTTCAACTATTTTGGAGTATTATTTATTAATATCTGTCAAAATTTAAAAAATATATAGCAGGTTATTAAATAGGCCATTTTCTCTTCCAGGTTAATGTCCTAAAACGAATAACAATGGGTGATAATTTTCTCTTTATTCCAAAGAGAAGTTCTAGGTCATCTACGAAAAATTGCAAAAAATGGACCCAAACTAATTCTGTAATCTTTAGTCTATCACCCAAATGGGCAAGAATTATCAGGAAAAGAGACTAAGATGGGTTCTCTTCTTCCCTTCATCTCAAGCCAAGTAAAGAAAGCTCCAAGAGAACTACCTAAAGAGAGCGGGTTGTCAGGCCCGAGAGGAAAAATAGTAAAAGAACGTCCCTGTTCCTCTTTCCCAGAAGAAAATCTTGAAAGGGGGTCAGGTCTGAGTTTGGAGAAGAGGAGAAGATTTAAATTGGATGAGAGTGTGAAGTTTTGTTTTTAGATGAGTCTAGATTTTTTAATATCTGAAAGTAAAAGTGACTGGAAAGTTATAAGATTGCTTGAAGGGAAGAGAGAGAAGACAATTGGTGAGACAAAATAAAGTTGTAGTTTTGCTTTCACTTCATTGAATTCAGCTTATTTAATAGACAGTTACATGCCCTTGGGTTCAGTGACTCTACTTCTAGGAATTTAGTACCAGCTGCATGTCCAATGCAGTCCATGGAAGTGTTTGTCGTAGCAGAAAACTGAAAACAGTTGTTATGTTTCAAACATAATAATCAAATAAGTTATTGTACAGTTATGTCGTGACATACTTTGCAGCTCCTAAGAATAATGGAGTATACCAGTGAATTTTCATGACTATGTTCATGTTAGAGATGAGGGTATTATATTTTTTTGGATGAAGGCATCAAAGTAATTTCTTCAGTTTTTTTATTAAAAAATTGAAAGTGTAACACGTACCTGCTGCAAAATAGTTTGCCCATTTTGATAATTAAAACAAAATAAAAAGTAAAACCAAAACAAAACAACTTTGATTTCTGTTTTTATTCCTTTTCCTACTCCTCGGAAGATATTTTAACATTTTTTTTTCTAGCTCTGTGGATGCATTTATGCAATATTTGTGCAAGATTTCTTATAAAATGATCATACATTACTTTTATAGTAAAGATATGCAAAGAGAGAAGTGAAAGAAAAAGAATCAAATAAACTTCTTTTAGTTTCAATCTTATCTAATTTGAGGAAAATTCCTCTACAATTTTATGTGATATTGTTCTCTTTTGACTCACTCTTGTTTTCCGATTTGTATATTTCCAAATATTGACCACTTTCCTTCACTTCTTGCCAAAGATGACATCATTTGAAACATAAACAGGTCTGATGAATCAGAGGCTGTGCTTGGCGAAGGCGCTGTCATGGTGTCATGGGAAGAGTTTGCTTATTAGAAGCCCTGTCCTTCAAATTATTAGGGCTTACTGTTCCCAAATCTGAGGGTTTCCAACATTTGAAAGTTTCTCTCTTACAGTAATTCCTGACTGTGTCATGTGATTTCCTACATAATAAACACAATAGCATGTATATTCGTCACTCAACGTTTCTGCTTTTAAACAAATAAATGTATGCCAGTAGCTTTTCTACCTTCCACCCTGTAAAGCTTTTTTTTTTTCTTTGAGAAGTACCATATCATATTGTCTAACCTATGAGGAACACTAAGCATACAGATACACCATAAGAGAAGGCTTCTGTGGATAAGTAATTTTGGAACATGTTGCATACTATATCTCTTTTTTGAATAGTTTCTGAACATAAACGTATTACAGGTTTAATTTAGCACTTCTTTAAATAAACTGAGTAAAGGACTCTCCTCCAATCCTCAAATTCTTTTTCAACATCTGGAAAGGCTCTCATTTACCAAAGCTCACAGGAAGGAGACTGCAAGTGGGAAAGGAGCCTAATTCATTCATGCAGCATTTCAGGACTTAGGCTAAGGCAGAATTCCATAGCAGGTCCTGTAAGCAAAGAGATCTGGGTTTGGGTATCAACTCTCTCTTCCCTGCATTCAAACTGTAAGTCTGAATACATTTTTAGTATTTCAGAGTACTTAATTTGAAATCTGGTTCTTGAGTTGTTGGGAGGATTAAATGAGATGAGGTATCTAAAGTCAGTGCTCAACAAGTATTAATTTCCTTTCTATTCCCTTTTAGAGACACTGTCAATTTATCATGCTTTCTTTTCCCAAAATTCTATTTTATTAACTTTTTAAGGCGATCACTATCCTCCTCCAAAAAAACCTGGAATAGTTTTTTCTTCTTTTTGCCCTGAAAATGTATATTCATATCTTGACCCGTGTTCTCGTTTGGTATGGTTAACCAAGAAAGGTTGAACCAAATGAACAAATGGATAAAAACAGTACTTTAAGGGTGAAGAATATAATCAATCTATTTTTATTTAACATTTAGATGTGTAGAAAATATAATCTTAAAATTTTTTTTTTTATTATTCCTTACTTTCTGATAGTCATAACAGTCCTAATAGCCCATATAGACACAAAATCTCTTTTGGGGGACTTGGTTTTGACTTCTTCTCACCTGCGTTTCATATTTATCCCAGTCATTTTGCTATTCCTCCCTCTTATTAGAGTAGCTTCTTAATTGGTCTTCCTGCCTCTAAAATTGCGCCAGTATACAAGTGATCACAAAAACACCTGTCAGCCCAACTTTCTAAAAATTCCAACTGGATTATCTTACTCCTAGTCATTACATTTAATACCTATCCTTGCCCATAGAATTGTGTCTAACAAATCTTCCATGATAAGATCCTTCCTTTCTAGTCAATGTCTTATTCTTCTGTGTCTTAACACTTGCCTTCTATTTCACCAAAATCAGCACTGTTCTGTTTCATGTGTACACTAGGCTCACACCAGCGTTGCAAATTTGTGTTCCTCCAATCTTCTTGACTTCCTCTTCTTCTCTGCTAGTCTTAAGTAGACTGGTCTTTTCATGAATCAACTAAGTCTTTCCATCTTCAGAATACTTCCCCTTTTCCTCCAGCCAGTGTACATGATTTCTTTTCTGAATGCTTACCTGTATTTGACCAAGCTGGAAACACTTACTGTGGTGTTTAAACAAATGCTTACCTGAAACAGTAAGACTGTATTTCCAAAGGGACAGAAAGGTAGGAGTTATTTTTTCAAATTTCTTTCTTATTGAAAAGCAGTAAGCCTGTGTTTCTTCTCATCTCAAAGGGACAGAAAAGTAGGAGTTATGTTTTCAAATTTCTTATTGTTCACAAGGCCTAGCATAGTGATGCATTTATTGACTGACTGAAACAGGTATGATTTGAACTCCACCTAAATCGTTGTTATTGTTATCTGAATATTGTCACCCTAATAGGCCTGTAACTTTGTCCCACAAGTTATCCTGGCTGTTTTAAAACAGTATTGAATGTCCTACTTAGGGGAAATCTAGCATAAAGTTATGACCAGGGAGCTCTAGAAGTTTTCGTATGTTGCTTGTAACTGAGTATCACTGTAATCAAATGAGAGTTCTTGCAATCAAGCAATTTAATAAGTGCATTGCAAAACAAAGACATAAGGATTGAGAAAAGATAGAGAAGTTCCAGCTCAAGAGGTTTAGGATGAAATGGAGCACACAATTTCTATGAAAATCAACAACTAAGATTATGTTCTATTCAGTGGCTTTCTGATGCAATCAGTTTTAGGAAGCAAATGTTTTCAACAGATTACATATACGTAGTGGGTGGGGTCCTGGCTAGTTCTCTGCCCTGGGAGGAGGTGTGTGGCCTTAATGCCCCAACACTGGTGCCTCATAAATTTGTTCTTTCCTTTATACTTCTACCTGCAACCATAGGTCAAACTTCATCAGCCCTTGTCTGAACCACTGTGAAGATCTTCTAACTTCTCTTCCTGCCATGAATCTCTTTCTCCCCAAATCCATCCTCCATGCTACATACTGAATCATCAAAAGTACATTATGTATTATTCTGTTCACAGAAATGCCAAATGAAGTTCAAATTTTTATGTCCCATCTGATCCTGACCTATTTTTGCTCTAGTATACCTTTCTAATTCATGGTTTATAGCCTAGTCATACAGAATTTCTTGTTGTTCTTTGACACAATCCTCAATTTTTTGCTTCCATTTTTGTTGTCCTTCTATTATCTCTCTTTTTTTTTTTTAAAGATGACCGGTAAGGGGATCTCAACCCTTGACTTGGTGTTGTCAGCACCACGCTCAGCCAGTGAGCCAACCGGCCATCCCTATATGAGATCTGAACCCGGGGCCTTGGTGTTATCAGCACCGCACTCTCCCGAGCGAGCCACGGGCCGGCCTATCTCTATTTGGAATGTCCTATCTGTCACCCCTATGTACTGAAATCATTTCATCCTCTAAGAACCAGCACCTACACTCACTATTAAAAAAAGAAAGATCAGTGGCCTTCCCAAATGGATGTGAATTGTTTTTGTTTTCCTTTTAGTATATTTATTTTCAACAAACATCACTTCTTTGTCATAATTACATTCTCCTAAATCAGCAGCAGAAAATTCATCTTTGTTTATCCCAGTGTCTAGCACAGAAAGTCCTTCCACTTACTTCTGTTACTGTTATAAAGATTACCTTCAAAATGACAAGAGCTACTCTGAATTGTTGTTAAGCTTTTCTTTTTGCCTTAATTTTAGAAAACATTAATCATGTAATCTGTTGTGAATAGGACTCCTACAATTGATCAAAATTGGATTCTTTTATTAAAGTTAGCAAATTTTCTTCCTGCTTCTGAATTCATTATTGTTAAGGTCATGTAGTGTTAATAAATTGTCAAGCTGGGGAACTATTATCAAGTTTCTTTCATATAAGTTGCAACATTCCAGGGCATTTAAAGTTTGTGGACAGTGACTAATTTTAAATACTTCTTGAATTGATGACACCCATTAAGCAGATGTCTCATCAATGTTCCTGTAATCATAGTGTATTGTTTTATGTTATCTTAGTCAATGTCAGTATTTCATGTTAAAGTAGCAAGAAATGTATTTTTCTAATGTATTCATGCAATACACTCCTCTTCATTAATTGATTTATCAATTACTCCAAGAATCCATTTTAAATTTAATTAAGTTTATCTCTTCTTTTTAATGAATTGTTACTTTTGGTAGAGCCTGAAAACTTTTTGTAACAATTTCCTTTTTAATGTCTGAATAATTTCTATTGGTTCACTTACTCATTTGTATCACTTTTAAGTTTTATCTCATTTATTTAATGAATAAATTTAAATATGACAAGAGAAGGCGTGCTTCATATCCATCCACATTAGGAATGGTATATTCCTAGTCCAATATTCTCTTAGCCAGATCCCAAAAATGCCTGCTGCCACTCCAGTGCCATTCCCTGTATCCTTGCCCAAACATGATACAGGGAATTCAGAGAGGAAAGAGATCTTACTCAATTTTAGTTAAAATAATATATTTCTAAAAATTCATGAGGACATATGGTAATATAAAAACATTGCTAGGAGTTCTCCCTGGGCCTTGAAGTGGCCATGCAGGTAGGTTGAAGCTTGTGTTTTCCTTAACTTTATGGTAGACCTCCTGATCTTAGGTGAGCCACTGACACTATGTGACCTTCGTTATAATCAGGTGATCTCTCTGGGACTGTGATTTCCTAATCTGGAAAATAAACAAGTTGAACTGGATAATCTCTAAAGTTCATCTGAGGATTAAGGTCTAGGATAACAGTTGTGCAGAAGGAGAGGTGCCTGTGGCAGTCATGTTGCTGTAGTAAGCAAGACGAGGGTGTTCAAGGGGCTGGGAGGCTTTGTCAGGATGTCAGGTATGTTAAGACTTAGGTTTTGGTTACCTGAGAAAACTTAGCTGTTGAGTTGGAGAGGGCGTTGGAGACAAATCAGCAATGGGAGGGGAAAGAAAACCCAATTCTATTTATTGAAGCACTTTTAAGACTGGAAACAACCCAATATTTTGTGGTATGTCCCAATAGTGAAGTACTATGAAGCTATAAAAAAGAATGAGCTATATATCTATAGCCACATGGAATGAACCTCATAGGAACTGCTAAATAAAAAAAGTAATCATTGTAACAGTGTGCTTAAAATACCTTTTACCTAAAATGGGGAAAATATGAACATATATGTGTATGTGTGCATGTGTGTCTGTTGCTTATGTCAAATAAATATATATACCAAAAAATGAAAAAAAATTATATAGGGAGGTTGGAGGGATCTGGCTAACAGAATTTTGGGCTGGGAATGCATTGGTTCTGGTGTGAAATGATGCCTTCTCTTGTCATCTTGAAATTTATTTATTAAATAAATAAATAAGTAAAATTTAAATAAAATTAAAGGAATATGAAACAAAAATGATACAAATGAATAATTACATCAATGGATTTGGCTCTGAAACCCTGAAAAAGTTTTGTTATAATATAAAATTCAAACAAAATTTTAAATTGACTCTAACTACATATTGAGTTGATAGTTTAGTCACCCAGAAAGGAATTACTTCATGTACTTTTAAAACAAAGTAATAAGTCTGTACATCCCTAGTGAGATATATACCAAGAGCAAAAATAACCACAAATACATCTTTACCAGTTTTAATTTATCATATTTTAGTAAAAATTTTGTCAGTTTTATTTTGAAATTATTATATTAGTACAAGTAGTATCTTATGATCATCATCAGTAACCAAAATTTTCAATGAAAAGGAAGAGAAACAAATATAAAATCAAAATAAGTTAAGCAAAACAAACAAACAAACAAAAAACCTATAATTGCAAATTTGGATTGGAAATATCAATATAAACTCATGATGTATGTTCACTTAAAAAAATTAGAATTCATACGGCTCTAGGCACTTAAGAACTTAGAAACAGTGGCAGTGAGCACTTCTTAATGCCACTGGTAATCTCTAAACACGTTTCCCACTGAAAGAAACTATGGATCTTTAGAGAAATAGCTGATTCCAGATCTGGATTAGGAAATGTATAAGATGAGCCTGGAAAATCTTACACAAGAATGCAGGAAACTTTTCAAAATCTGCTAGAATTGGGTCAAGAGAATCAGGGTCTTTTATGGGCCAAAGAATATTATTTTTATGGGCCAAAGAATGTTAACATTAAGAAGTATACAAACTTATGTAAATTGAAACATCAAATATGTTAAAATCCATATACTAAATTATACTAAATAATATATATAACTATACTAAAAATATTGGTCACTTTTGGAGGATGCATGGGAACCAATAATTATTCTGAAAACTAGAAAATACTATGCTTTTCCTGGACAAACTACCCAAAAGAAAAGTCTTTTTTGTAAATACTTCCAGCTAATAAATGTAGAAGTAGCGACAGAGTTAAAGTATTACCATTTGCCCACTATTGATGAACTAATGGATCTAGGCAATGATGATCAAGGGATAAAATTATTAGGTGAGAAGCTGATGAGAAACTTTGTAATGGATGGATCAGGTTAAGAATACCTGAAACCAGTCAATAATCTAAACATCACAAAAGGAGAGACAATCAGACATTATTTGTTTCTTGATATGATGCTATAGGTAATATATAAAACAACCTATGAAACTCCATTAAAAAAATCAACCTCAATCTGATCAAGCTTCTAGTTTATGAGCAATATAAGGGACAGAGAAACAGTTTAGATTATAATATGAGGGTACAATCAGCAAAATCCAGAAACTGGAAAAATCCACAGGTCAAATAATCTGGTGTTCTCTACCAATAAATTACAAATATTAAAAGAAACTTAAGAAACATATCAACTGAATACTTTTCAGGAAACTTATTTAAACAAAGCATCCATAAAAATAAACGAATACCAACAATAACAAGACAAACCCAATACATTGTGTGTGGGATATTTGATAACATAAAGGTAGTCTTAAATATTGCCATTTTTATGTGAAATTATGCGATTGTTGTTATGTTACTGGAGACCTTATACTTTAGAGATCTCAGCTAAAGTAATTACAGATGAACTATGATGTATTATGTGGAATTTGTTTCAAAATAATCAAATTGCAGGGATGATTTGCATGGAAGGGTCTGTTTGAAAAAATCTATAATATGACATTTAAAAATATACAGGTAAATGACAGTAAAAAAAAAAAAAAGGGTCAGGAATGAATCACAAGGAACTGAGGCTATGTTGATCTGTAAAACACTGGACCTGAGGTGGAAATCAGCAACACACACATTTATAGAAAAGATCATTTCGTAGCAGAGGTCATTTTCAGAGAACTGAAAAGGGAAAGCGTGGAAAGGATGAGGGTTATATTAGCAGAAGACAGCCTTTTCCAATTCTCTTCTTCCTGGCAATCTCTTTTGTACTGTTCATTTCCTTGCACAGCCCTGTCTTCACACCTTAGTACCCTTTGCTTCTCTTCTGCCATTTCTCCTTAACCCCCTTCTTTTCCCCTTGGATTACTTTCCATTAACTAGGCACATTTTGCAATAAAAGTGTATTTAATATGTTTTGGAAAAATTTATATTTTTCTCTTTGCAGCATTACATTATTATTATTTTTTTTGTCTTTTTTCCGTGTCCGGCAACAGATCGCAACCCTCAGTGTTGCCCCCGTACCAGACCGGGGACCGGCAACGGGATCGCAAGCCTCGGTGTTGTTCCCGCGCCTCACTCAGCCAGCGAGCGGGAGCCGGTCTGTATGTGGGATCCGAACCCTCGGACGGGAGCGCCGCCACGCTTCCCAAGCGGCGCACTATCCAGTGCGCCACCGGGCCGGCCCAGCATTACATTATTTTATATGTGATTATATACCCAGGTTTGGCTGGAACAGTCCAATTTATGACTCTTGCCTCTGTAAATAATTAATAGCACCACTTTGCCTCCATGTTAGTCCATTTGTGCTGCTGTAACAAAATACCCGAGACTGAGTAATTTATGAGGAACAGAAATTTATTTTCTCACAATTCTGAAGGCTGGAAAATCTAAGATCAAGGTGCTGGCTTGATTGTCTGGTTCGAGTTGCTCTCTGTGTCCTCACATGGCAGAAGAGGGGAAGAGTAAGCTAGCCAGCTAGCCTAAGCTTGCATGAACACTCTTTTTTAAGAGCCTTAGTCACATTAATGAGGGAAGAGCCCTTGTGATCTAATCACCTCTGAAAGGCCCTGCCTGTTAATACCATCTCATTGGCAACACCTGAATTTTGTAGGGGACACATTCAAAACATATCACCTTCTAAAAAGTGTCCTGAATTGAATGATAAATTACATTAATCTTCTTCTAAAAATTTGAAGCAGTTGGCTGTCATTCATATTCTTTAGAAAGTAGTTATATAATGCTATCATGCCTATGACTGTGCAATGGCTTATTTTTTTCCTGTGTCTTATCCTAGAAGACTGGTTCAAATATGCCTGTGGTTCTCAACAGAAAATAGGTTCCTATCCTTCTCTTAAAACATTTTTCCAAGTAAACATCTGATCTGATGAAAACACCTTACCTTTGAGAGATAGAACATTAGTGTATTGGCAGCCACACATCCCTTTGAATAGATTCCTTTGGCAGAATTAAAAATTCAGAAAAAGAGAGCAAGATGCCTAGGGAGCAAAGGAGAGGCATATTTGGTAGAGAAAAAAGTTTCCAAGCACAGGAGCCTTGTATGGAGGGAAAGCCAGATGTGGGGGCTGGAAATGGGACCTACAGAGCTGAAACACATCAGTGAGAGATGATGGAGTCAGACATCACAGATCAGGAAAAGAAGATCATAAACTGAGATCAGGAAGGTAACTGCTTTACCCTACAAAGACTAAGTAGGGTAACAGCAGTTTTGTTTAAGTAGAAGATACTATTATCTCACTAATAATAAAAATAATAATACAGTGAAACACAGATTGGCAAGAAATGTCTTTTTTCCTCCCCATAACTTCTCTTGATAACAACTTAAAAACCAAATCTTCGTCAATTCACTGTTTTCTCAAGTTAGTTTCTCACCATCCCCAGATTTCTGTTTCAGAGGACAGACAGATACCAGAATATGTGTGGAGAGGCTGGTGGACCTGGTTCAGGGTATCATTATCTGGCCACATAAGCATCCTCTTAGGTACACTTATTCTTGTTCATTCTTTGATCCTAAGGCTTCTTCTGTGTCTGCTGTCATAATTATGTGCAAATCCTTCCACCTGCCTTTGGTCACTGAAAATCGTCTGGCTGCCCTCTTGGCCCTGGGAGCTGTGGGGAAAGCTCGGTGAGGCCATCTCAGGCTGTCTTCCTGATATCCCATGCAGCCATCTCCACCCTCCCATCTTATGCCAGGTGCCATACCAGGAAGCTCACCGAGGTTTGCTATTTTTTCTGGCACTTGCTCCCAGCCCTGTGTAAGATCTGGGAATCATTCGGCTTACAGCTCTTCTGTTCTTTGCCCCGCCTTGTGAAGTTTTTACCCTACACATGTGCCCCTTAGTAGTTAGGAAAAGATTCAAGGGGGCCCCTGGGTAGATATTTGAAATTCCTTTTATCTTTCATCTCTGGTTTCTGCTTCACACATTTCATCTCCCTTAGCCTCCCGAGCTCTGGTCTTGGTTCCCTTAATTCAACAATGTTCTCATCTTCTGCTTGGGTTCTCCCGTTCTTCAGTACAGTTCTTAAAGTATAAGCAGTCAGAAAGTGGGGTGATTTCAGGGCTCACCATGTGTGCATCCCTTCCCCTAGGAACATAATCATCCTTTGCCCACCACCTAATGCCTGAAAATAGTTATGTCATATGTTCCGTCAACATTTCTAGTTCCTGCTGGAGGACAAGTCTGCTACCAGTTAGTCCATCATGGCCACAAGTGAAAGTCTACAGTTATCCCTTTTAAGTTGTACTTTTAAGTATAAATTCCTCTGGCAGATGGGTAATACATTCTAGTGTTTCCTCCTGATTCTACCTACTGATTAACCTTATTAAAAACTACTGCCACTCTCTATGTGATGGTAAACACTCGATTACTTGCCGTTTCCTGAATCTGCTTTCATTTGGACACATATGTCATTGCACATGTTTTCTCTTCACTGTTGGGGATTCTCAGAAGATCACGCAATTTTTATTCTCAAGCATTTGATAAACTGAACCTTAAAAAGTACTGTTATAGAAAGTAAAATAAGGGAAGAATGGAGAGAAGCATGGAGCTGAAGATGTTTTAAATGGGTCTGAAAAACAAGAATAATCTGGTTTGAATCTTGGTAGCCCAAACCACTTACTTATTATGTGACCCAATTATATGCCACACACCATTTCAAGGATAAAACAAGGTAATTAAAAGTGATCTGTTGCAAACGAGCCTTCCTAATGAATGTATTTCATAAATGGTATAACTTAGGGATTGGCAAATTACAGCCTGTGGGTTAAATCCTGCCTGCTGCCTGTTTTTGTGCAGCCTGAAGGCTAAGAATGGTTTTTGCTCTTTAAAATAGTTCCATGTTAAGTGGCTATAGAAGTATCCTCAATTTTGTCTCTTGGCCCACCAAGTCTAAAATATTTACTCTAGTTCTTTAAGAGAAAGTTTGCCAACCCTTCGTCTTAAACATTTTCTCTATCCATTCCTCTATATATCCATGTAACAAATATTTATTGTACAAGGTACTTGGCTAAGATGAAAAGTTGAATTTGGCAGAGAATCTTCTAAGGAGTTCAAAATTTATCAGGGAAGATAGAACATAAACATAGACAGCAATAACAAAAGGTTGAGTAAAAGAGATTCATGAGAGAGAGGAAACAAGTTAAAGACTATCATATTTCAGAAAAGAATAACTGACTTTGAGCTGGAGAAATTAGAGAAATCTCACTGAGGGAGGCAGAATTGGAACTGGACTAGGACAGAGGGGTAGGATTTGAATATATACAGCCAAGTACATTCTTTGAGGAAAACTGCTAAAACTCAGCCATGGTTGCAGTTCATCAAATGTGCTACAAGTTTACTGTTGGAGTTTGAGTCCTCCCTTCAGAGGGACAATTCACTGGTGTTCTAGGGTTTGGAGAAAAACATTTTTTTTTCCCTTTGATATCAATTTTCTTCCTCCCTTCCCACCTTTGTTCTCTCCTTTAGTCAATATTTAGCCTGAGTTTCCTTGCAGAAATTCTAAGGGAGTAGGTGGTGAGTTTTGAGGAACTGCTTTCTTAATTGATTTTTCAGATTTGGGATGCCAGTGTGTTTAGGAAGTAGCTAGTACCCTGTGCATTAGAAGAGTTTTGGCCACGTGACTCCACATACCACTCTGTGTGTGTTGTGTTCATTGGGGAGAACTCTGCCAAGATTCCCTTCTCTCACTGCACTCTCTCTCTTCATGGGAGCCATAGCCAGCAGCATGTCTCTTTCTGTAGCTTTGCCAGAACAGTATATTTAATGGTGGGAAGGGAGGAATATCAGAATCAATATTTGTAATGTTTAGAAATTGCTTTCTCTCATATAAATAAGCCTCTTAATGGTAGGACCAAAGAAATTGATCTGAGCAAAAAGAGAATCTTTATTTCCCTGTTTAATAGAGACCTGAATATACAATGAGGAGCTAAAATAAATACTGTCATTCATCTTAAGTGAAATGAACATAACCTGAAAAAAATTTTCTCATGGATCAAAGTTTTAAAAGTAGAATTGGAGTATAAAAAGATTACTCAAAGGAATAAAATTCATGATTCTGAGCTTTCCTAAGAAAATAATCTTTAATACAATTTGGGATGATGGTGTGGTTCCTGACAGATGAGTTAAAGGCGAAAGAATAGTTTTTGGGGAAATATGAATGCAATCATTTTCAGAAAAAGAGCTATTAGATAATACTACCTATTCTTTGAGGTAAGAATATTTTCTATTCTTAAAGTCTAGTTTTCCTTAATTTGTATGCTGATTGACACAAAGTCCCTGAAATCAAACTTTATTCATGGATATATACAGCAGTACTTATTAGTCACAATAAACTGAATAATTTTCATAATGAATTTAATGTATTTCTATTTGGCAGTCAGAACAGTGTTTCTTAACATTGCAAGTACACTACTTTCATAATACCTTTTCATTTCATTCATGGCTTTCATAGTGAAGTTTGAATAAATCCATGTTGTTTTTCATTTAAATTTTATTTTAATCTTGTAAAATGACCATATTGGCTATTCCAACATAGGGCAATGAGAATTGAATTAAAATTATACTTAAGTTTGGAGGAGTCACTGGACTTGAATCAGATAAAATATAATATTTTGGGTGAAGTTTTTGCATTTAAACATTTGTATAACATTTAAAAATGTTCTGAGTGCTTTGCCATAATCTTTGCAAGTGGTAGAAACTTAACTCAGAAGAGCTTGACCCCAGAAAGAGAATGTATTGCCTCATACTGCTTAAAAGACTAGAGACATAGCTCATTATGTGATTTCAACCAGATAATTAGGGTTTTGTTTCTACTCATATCTTTGCTCTGTCTTCCTCTGCATTGGCTTCATTTTTAGAGAGTTTCTCTCTATTAGGTGGCCTGATGGCCACTGACAACCCTGTGCTTACATGGTGCTTATTTCTTAAGATATAAAAGGAAGAGGGAGCATCTTCCTTTACAACTCTAACAATCTTCCCACAGCAGACTCTGGCTTGGGTCATATATTTTTTGAACATAACCAGGGAATAGGGTGGCGATTGACCACAACTATGTCATAGGCACACATCTGAGGTGGGGTGTATTTTTGTAGTTTGGGAGCAGGGGCTTCTAGAATGATTCATTAAAAGTCAAGTAGGGCCCCCACTGGCTGGCAAAAGGCAGGATCATGCCTGGGGACCTAGGAAGAAGCTAAGGGCAGCATGTCAAAACACTTCTTCCATGCAGGTGGTCCACCACAGCCACTGCTGCTGCAAGGGTGGCTTGCTGCCCAGTAACAGCCATAGCCACTGTGCAGACTCGACTGCCACCTACTTGACTGCATTGATACAAGGAGAGTCATCAGTGGAGACCAGAAAAAGAAGAGTAAGCCTCTTTCCTCCAAGCCAACTCCAGAGAAATTGAAGAAGCAACTGCTTTGTTAGATGATTAGACATCAACATAGAAATACCAGAAATACAAAAAATCAGGAAAATATGACGCCACCAAAGGAATACAACAATTCTCAAGTTCTAGACCTCATAGAGCATGAAACCCTTGAAATGAATGAAAAGAAATTCTGAGCAACAAGTTCTCAGCAGAATTCTGAGCAACAAATGTGAAAAATGTCCAGGATACAAAGGAGGAAATTTACAAAGAGATTAATACCTAAGAAAAGAAATTAGCAGAACTCCTGGAACTGAAAGATTCATTCAACAAAATAAAAAACACAACTGAGAGCTTAAGCAGCAGGATAGAGCAAACAGAAGAAAGATTTCTGATCTCAAAGATAGTCTTTTTGAAATAACCCAGGTGGACAAAAAAAAAAAAAGACAGAAAAATTTTTAAAAAGTGAAGAAAATCCAAGAGAGCTAGAAGACAACTGTAAGCACACAAACATTCAAATCATGGGTGTTTCAGAAGGAGAGAATAAAGGAAAAGGCCTTGAACACCTATTCAATGAAATGATAACAGAAAGCTTCCCAGAAATAAGGAAAGACATAGTCCTTCAGATCCAGGAAGCTCAAAGAACCCCAAACAGATTCAGTGTAAAAAGATCCTCTCTGAGACACATTATAGTCAAACTGGCAAATCTCGAAGACAAAGAGAGAATCCTAAAAGCAGAAAGAAAATAATGTCAAGTCACTTATAAAGGAGCCCCAGCAGCCTAACAGTAGACTTCTCGACAGAAACTCTATAGGCCAGAAGAAAATGGGATGATATATTCAAAATATTAAAAAGAAAAAACTGCTAGACAAGAATGCTATACCCAACAAGGCTATCCTTCAGAAATGAGGGAGAAATAGTGTATTTCCCAGACAAACAAAAACTGTGGGAGTTTGTCACCACATAGCCAGCCTTGCAAGAAATTGTCAAGAGAGTCCTGCATTTGGAATCCAAAAAACGATAATCACTACCACAAATACACAAAAAACAACAAATCCCACTGGTGGAACAAAAATACAAAGGAAAAAGAGAAAGAAGCTAAATCTTATCACCTCAAAAGCCAACAAACATTAAAGACAAACAAATAAAAGGGGAAGAAAGGGACAAAAGATAAAATAACATCCAAATGAAAATTGATAAAATATCAGGAGTAGAACAATACCTTTAAGTAACAACCCTAAACATGAATGGATTACAATCTTCACTCAAAAGATACTCACTGACTGATTAGATTAAAAAGCTAGACCCAACTATATGCTATCTTCAAGAGACTCACCTCACCCATAAAGACACACACAGACTAATAGCAAAAGGATGGAAGAAGATATACCATGCAAGCGGGAACCAAAAATGAGCAGGAGGAGCTATTCTTATATTGGATAAAATAGACTTGAAACAAAAAACCATAAAAAGAGACAAAGAAGGCCACTATATAATGATAAAGGGATCTATCCAGCAAAAAGACATAATGATCATAAATATATGTGCATCCAACACCAGAGCGCCTAGATATATAAGGCAAACACTATTAAGCCTAAAGAAAGAGATAGACCCCAATACAATAATAGTAGAGGACCTGAACATCCCTCTCTCACATTGAACAGATATCTATGCAACAAATCAACACAGAAGCACAGGATTTAAACTACATTTTAGACCAATTGGACCTGGCAGATATCTACAGAATATTTCATCCAACAACTACAGAAAATACATTTTTTCTCATCAGCACATGCAACATTTTCCAGGATAGAACACATGTTAGGTCACAATACAAATCTCAACAAATTAAAAAAAATTGAAATCATTTCAAGTATCTTTTCAAACCACAATGGATTAAAACTAGAAATCAACAACAGGCAAAACTCTGGCAACTATGCAAATACATGCAAATTAAACAGTATGCTTGTGAATGACTTTTGGGTCCAAGAAGAAATTAAACAGGATATCAAAAAATTTCTTGAAACTAATGAGAATAAAGACACATCATACCAAAACTTGTGGGATAGTGCAAAAGAAGAACTAAGAGGGAAGTTTATTGCAGTAAACACTTACATCAAAAGAATAGAAAGATATCAAACAAACAACCCAACAATACATCTCAAAGAACTAGAAAAACAATAACAATCTAATCCTGAAATTAGTAGACAGAAAGAAAGATAAGAACAGAAATAAATGAAATAGAGACCCCCAAAATGATGCAAAAGATCAATGAAACAAAAAGTTGTTTTTTTGAGAGGATAAATAAAATGTACAAACCATTAGCTAGGTTAACAAAAAAAAAAAAAAAAAAAAAAAAGAGAGAAGACCCAAATAACAAAAATCAGAAATGAAAAATGAGACATTACAACTGATACCACAGAACTAAAAAGAATCATTAGAGACTATCATAAATGATACACCAACAAACTGGAAAACCTGGAGGAAATGGATAAATTTTTGGACACATATGAACTACCAAGACTGAACCAAGAAGAAATAGGAAACCTAAATAAACTAACAACAAGGAACACGACTGAAGTAGTAATCAGCAATCTTCCAACAAAAAAATCCCAGGACTGGATGGCTTTATTGCTGAATTCTACCAAACCTTTAAAGAGGAATGAATACCAATTCTCTTCAAACTATTCCAGAAAATTGAAACAGAGGCCCTTTTCCCAAACCCATTCTATGAGACCAGCATCACCCTGATACCCAGACCAGACAAAGATAAAACAAACAAACAAAAAAACTACAGGCCAATATCTCTGATGGACATAGACACAAATATTTTCAACAAAATCTTAGCAATCAGAATAGAGTGACACATCAAAAATAATTATACACCATGATCAAGTGAGATTCATCCCAGGGAGGCAAGGATGATTCAACATATGCAAGTCAATAAATGTGATACACCACATTAACAAAATCAAGGAGAAAAACCATGTGATTATCTCAATAGATGCAGAAAAAGCATTTGACAAATTCAATATCCCTTCATGATAGACTGTCAGTAAATTAGAAGCAGAAGGAAAGTATTTCAACCCAGTTAGTCATAGATGACAAACCCACTGCCAATATTATCCTGAATGGAGAAAAGCGAAAATGTTTTCCATTAAGAACAAGACAAGGATGCCCACTCTCACCACTCCTAATTAATATAGTATTGGAAGTACTTGGGCAAGAGAAAAAAAAAGGCATCCAGATTGGAAAAGATGATGTCAAATTGTCCCTGTTTGCAGAATGACATGATCCTATATATAGAAAAGCCTAAAGACTCTACCAAAAAACTCTTAGAACTGATAAACAATTTCAGTAAAGTCTCAGGATACAAAATCAACAGGCAAAAATCAGTAGCATTTTTATACTCCAATAACAAACTAGCAGAAAAGGAAAACAAGAAAGCAAACCCACGTACAATAAATAGCTAACAACAATAAAAATACCAAAACCCCCAAATAACCTAGGAACTAATTTAACAAAGTAGGTGAAAGATCCCTACAATGAGAACTTCAAATCACTGCTGAAAGAAGTTAAAGAGGACATAAAAAGACAGAAAGATATTTCATGCTCTTGGATTGGAAGAATTAACATTGTGAAAATGTCCATACTACCCTAAGCTATCTACAGATTCAATGCATTCTCCATCAAAATATCAATGACAATCTTCACAGAAACAGGAAAAACAATCCTAACATTCCTATGGAGGAACAAAAGACTCTAAATCGCCAAATCAATCCTGGGGGGGTGGGGGGGGGAAGCTGGAGACACAGACCAATGGAACAGAATAGAGAACCCAGAAATCAACCCATATACTTTCAGCCAACTGATATTTGACAGCGGCAACAGGAGCATACATTGGGGAAAGGACTGCCTCTTTAGTAATTGTTGCTGGGAAAACCGGACATCCATATGTAGAAGTATGAAACTAGACCTGTACCTCTTGCCATAGAACAAAATCAGCTCAAAATGGATTAAAGACTTCAGTATAAGACCTGAAACTATAAAACTACTGAAAGAAAACCTATGGAAACACTTCAGGAAGTAGGACTGGGCAAAGCCTTTATGAATATGACCCCAAATGCACAGGCAACGAAAGAAAAAATAAACAAATGGGATTATATCAAAGTAAAAAGCTTCTGCACAGCAAAGGAAACTATTAACAGAGTGGAAAGACAACCTGCTTATACAAGGAACCTATACAAGCTACTGAAACAACCTAACAGTAAAAAAATGAATAACCTGATTAAAAAATGAGCAAAAGTGCTAAATAGGGATTTCTCAAAGGAAGATATACAAATGGCCAACGGACACATGAGAAAGTGCTCAACGTCACTGAGCATCAGGGAAATGCAAATTAAAACCACATTGAAATATCTCTTGCCAGTTAGACTGTCCATTATCAAAAAGAGAATAACAAATACTGGTGAGGATATGGAGAAAGGGGCGCCTGCACTATTGATGGGACTGTAAATTAGTGCAGCTGTTATGGAAAACGGTATGGAGGTTTCTCAAGCAACTACAAATAGAACTGCCATCTGATCCAGCAGTCCCACTGCTGGGTATGTATTCAAAGAAATGGAAATCATTACTTTGAATCGATACCTGCACTCCCATGTTTATCACAGCTCTATTTACAATAGCTAAGGGTTGGAACCAACCTAAATGTCTATTGACAGATGACTGGATAAGGAACATGTGGTACCTGGACATAATGGAATATTAAGGAGTATTCTGTCATAAAAAGGAATGAAATAGTGCCATTTGCAGCAACATGGATGGAATTAGAGAAAATTAGGTTACATGAAATAAGCCAGAGACAGAAAGTGAACTACCATATGTCCTCACTCATAAGTGGGAGCTGGAAAAAAAAAACAAATAAAGAAAAAGAAAGAAAAAGAAAGAAAGAAAGAAAGAAAGAAAGAAAGAAAGAAAGAAAGAAAGAAAGAAAGAAAGAAAGAAAGAAAGAAAAATAACAATTCATTCAACTTTCAAAAAGAGAGAACAGAATTGAAGCCACCAGAGGTGGGAAAAGGTGGGAAATGGGGATTAGCAAGAAACGGGTAAAGGAACACTGAAAATGATTGCATTACATAATGATATAATAATAAAAATAAAATAAAAAATTAAGCGACTTGAAAAAATCTTATCCTTCAATCATAAAGAGAAGTTAAGTAGCCAAAAGACTGAGTAATTTATTGAATTCATTTTCTCTTAGAATTTATTTTTTAATCAGGTTTCATTTTTGTATTTATCATGCTCCTTTAAGGGACATTTGCTTTGTCTTTATTCCCTACCTCTGTAGCTAGAGACAGAGTGTCAGAGAAGTGCGGAATGAGGAGCAGAGAGAGGATAGACACCTGACTCTCCATTCTGCCATTGCTTTATTGGTGGTGTCACTTCAACAGGGCTGTTTTTTGGCAGTTCTAAGATTAAGTCCTAAATGAGTTTATTCGTTAGCATTGGTAGGGTCTATGGAAGTGAAGCCAGACTCATTAGTGGAAAAATACCATTGCCAGGTTATTTGGAACTGAAGTGCCTAGTCCCAGGACCACAAAGCACTTACATGGGGACAAGTTGGGACTTGACCACCAGCAAAGCTTTGTCCCTTGGTCATAGGTTGTATGTTATATGGATTTTTGTGATATGCCATTAAGCTATTTATGTGAAATAAAAACAAAGTATTTTATCAAGCATTTTCTAAAGGTCTTGAAGATAGGGGTCAGAAAAGGAATTGTAATGATTTTCTGTACCCTCAGCCATGAGTTCTGTTCACATACAACACCCTTCCAGGGTTTCAGGCTTTGAGAAAAAAGGAGAAAAGTATAGTTGTGAGAGAGGAGGATTACATTATAGGGTACTTTGTACGCACAGTAAACAATCTGCTAGGGTATGATGAAAAGAGCATTAACTAGGGGTCAAGACATCAGGATTTAAGTCCTACTTTTGCCCTGTTCTAGCCTTTTTACTTTAGTTAAATTATAACTTTCTAACCTTTGGTTTCCTCAGTGATATAATGGATTAATAATGGTCCTTTAAAAATAGATACCCAAAATAGCATTGTGAGTATTACAATGACAGAAAAAGATAAGATGAAGCAATCGATTTACTATTCAGAAGAAATGTGTACAGTTTTCTTGATATTTTCAGTGTTCTTGTCTGCTTGGAATAAAAGGACATGCATTTTGCTCTTGTACAAGGATATTTCAAATAAAATACATTTTATAAGGGTAGGTGAATATCTCTCTGTCATTGATTATTTAGTAGCAATAATGGAACATATAGCTGACTGTTCCCAAAAGCTATTCCTTTAAATTGTGGAGTACTTTAAGCTTGCATTGTACCAAATAACCATCACTATCTTTTGCAGAAATAACAGCATAGTGCACAGTAACAGTTTGAAACATCAGTGACTATCAGTTAAAAGACCTGGGATGTCTTGAAACATTGCTATGTGGGGGCGAAAACCCATTTTGATTAGGAAATTATGCCTCGAAGAACTATTTTTTATTATAGGCATTTTTTAAAACCAAATTACAGTTTGTAGTGCAGACTGGGTTAAAAAAATTCCAACTGTCAATACGATTCTAATATGTGATGCTCCAGGGTTTATTTTTCCTGAGTTTTCAAAATTATATTTCTGTAATTGACATCCATACTTTACTCTGTGCCGTGGGGTAGCACATTATGTCTGTGTACTTTACAGATCTCTTTGTGGAATTACGATGATTAATGTGAACAATAATCAATTAAGAACTCATTTATTACACTCCATTAAACCAGTGATCTATTGACACTCACACGATATGAACATAAAGTACAATTTAATGATTAAAACAGTACGGTGAATTAAATTTATCATGGCATGTTAACTCATTGGAAGAGTTGACAAAGATGATTAGTTTTGTGCAACACAAAAGGAATGTCTCTATATGAACTTGAACTAAAGGAAAAATATGAATTAAAAAATGATATGCCAACAACAACAAAGGATGCTGTATTATAGATCCATTATTCTGCTTAGAAAAACTGGATGGAAAGAGTACCCTATGAATGTGTATGTCGGTAGAAGACAGTAACATCATTCATTCCATTAGTGTTTATAACACACCTACTATGTGCACTGTGCTAAGTGTGAAAGATCTGAGGTGACCAAGGCTGAAATGAGATTACAAAAGAAATTTCCATTTTCTCTTTTGATTACTGAAGAGTATTCTGCCTTTATATTATTATAACAAAGCACATTTATTTAGCTAAATTAGACCAAGTGATATAAACACAAAGCTTACCTCCTCCCTTTTTGTGTAAACATCTATTTAATGCCATTGCTGTGTATGGGAGTTTTTATATTGTAAATGGGAGAGGAAAGGGGTTTGGACTGGGTTGGATGGAGACAGTCTAGAGGATAGGGAAATGATGGTATAGATCAGGGGGTACTGAAGGATGTGGTACCACACCCAAGGCCCAAGGGAATGTTTAGAAATTCATAAGCGCATTTAAAAAATTTGTGAGGCATTTTTAGGTTCTCATAATAATGGGGGGAGGAGAAATACTCTTGACAACTATCAAGGATGCTACTAGACTCGTCCTATGACTCCTCTGAATTTTGATCATCTGACCAGACATTCATGTGAGTAGATTAAAAAACCTGTGTATGACTGAGCCTAACTGCAAAAAAATTTTTACATATAAGCATGATTTTGGGGTTTTTTTTGCATGCTGTCATATATACTGAGTTTTCCAGGAATGTAGCTACTGAGTAAATCAAGGGAAAATTAACCTTTCGTTCATCACCATACCAAGAATTGTTCATTATTTTGGAAAATGACATCATTGAAGGAAATGCTAATACAAAGTACCAATATCAAACTTTCTTTGGAGTAGTCTCAATCATTGTGATTCTATACGTATCAGATTACTTCATTATATTTTCTAGTGTAGTTTCGTCCAAGGATTTCATATTGAAATACATAATATTTTCTTATATGTTTTATTATTTTATAATTTTAATATTTTGTTATTTTATTACATTTATTCCTTTATTTTTTTCTTTTTAAATATAGTTAAAACTTTATGTATATAAATACATATAGTGATTTGAATTGGTAATTTTGTAATTTAAAATTGCATATTTATATGGGATATTTTGCCTATGAATTTTACTTCATATATAAAAAGAGGCATTGAGAATCATTGATGGTAATAGTATGGTATTTGTCTCTCTTCTGGAAAAATCTAATTTGAATTCTTATGCATAGAGAAAGAAAGGACGGAATTTATAAAACTATGTCTTTAGGGACATTGTGCTAATGAGAATGACTCAAGAAAAACTGAAGAACTGGGGAACAAGCAAATTTGGCTCAGTGTCCAAATGACAAAGTTTGATATGGAAGCTGGGGAGGAGGACATTCTTTTATGGCCTCCTGTACTTTGTTGAACAAATAGCAGTGATAATGGGTTCTCCTACCTTTTCCCAGAATTTGAAAGGCAAACATCTAAAATTTTCCCTATCATGTGTAAAGTTTACTTGTTTTATCATATGTAGGAAGTTTTATTCTATTCATAATACTTGGTATTATGTTTTAAAACCACAAATCGCTACTGAAGTTTATCAAGTAAGTTTTGGTATTATTGAGTACATCTTTGGAGCAACTCTTCAGGACTTCTGGGTGTAAGTCATACTTGGTTCTGTAGCCGGATTACCAAGGCTACGTCTTAATGAGGTTGGCCACTTAATTAAGGTTAGTAGAGATTGTTGACCTATTTTGCTCCCCACTTTCATGCTCAAGAATGCTGGCTTAAAGACTCTAATTTTTGATGTGGTTGTTGTCTTAGTCTGCTTGGGCTTTCATAAAAAAATATCGTGGACTGGGTAGCTTAAACAATAGGCATTTATTTTCTCACATCTCTGGAGAGTGAAAGTCTGAGAACAGGGTGCCAAAATGGTGGCTTCCTGGCGAGGCTTCTCTTCCTGGCATATAAATGGCTGCCATCTCACTGTGTGCTCACATGAACTCTTTTTTATGAGCATATGTGTGGGGTGGAGCATGGGGTGGGGGAGAGAGTGTCTGAGAGAGAGAAAGAGAGAGAGCGAGCTAGCTCTCTGGTGTCTCTTCATATAATCTTATAAGGACACTAACCTCGTCATATCTGGGCCCCACTCTGTAGAAAGGCTGGTCAGAGCTCACTCCCTCACTTCATCCTTGTGGCCTTCCGAGCTCTGGCTTCAATGGTTACAACTTTTCTCATGCATAGGTTACTTAGCAGCTGAGGAAAGGAAAGGAACAGAATGCTATGCTTGTGTAAGATAAGGGGAATGCCATCAGGAACCCAAGGATAAGCAACAGGTGGCTATGAGGTGCCTGGGAATCTTCCACTTTCGCAGCCTTTGTCTCTGGTATATAGCTCCACTTTTTGTCTCTTCAACTCTTTCCTCCCTCCCTCCCCAGGGTTGCAGAGAAAGCAGCTGTGCAGCATCAGCATAAATAGTTTGCGTGATTTATTCCCTGTGAGTAAACACCCATCCATAATAATAATAATAATAAACTCCTCGTAGACTGTATGGAGTTGCCTGCTTCATTCTTTGTTCTCAGGATACCTTCACAGTTTGGTGGGCATTATACTGTCAGCTCACACTTGTGACAACACATCCTTATGACCTTACTGAACCTTAATTATGTTGTATAGAATATCCAAATATAGTTGCATTGACAGTTAGGGTGTCAACATATGAATTTGAGTCATTACGAATCAAATGGGACTAACATGAAAATTTAATAGTAAACATTAATTTTTCTTGGAATAAGAGTATTCACAGTTGGTAGTAATAAAAAATAATTTAAATACTGCTATTAATTTCTTGATTATATTTTGGCCAAAAAAAGTGACAAATAGTGTATTGCTTATGCTTGGTTTATACTTAGTGAAGAAAAGGCTGAACATCAAGTGTGGAGCTCCTGCTAAGATACAGCTACTGTGGTGGCTAGAATCCTGCTCACAGCGTCAATTGTCTAGCTCTTAATCCTGTTCCTGATGCCAATTGTAAAGCTAGGCGACCACGCCAGTTGTTGGGCAATTTTACCTGCCGGAAATCGTGCACCAACTGGGCCGATTGTTGAGCTAAGGCTGGGTCTGGAGCTCCCAGACCCCTCAAGCCCATTCACAGACTGTGTCACAAACCCTTCCCATGCCAGGCTGGGTCCCCAGACCCCCCTTCACATAGGCCTATGAGCTAGGTAACCGGCCAAAAAGGTCCTTGGAGCCATAGGTTGGAAAGCATGGCTGCACCAGGTGGACACCTGAGGCCAACGCGCATCTGCCTACTTCACTAAAACTCTTCTCTTTGGCTCTCTAAAGAACACAAGAATAGCAACAGAACTAAAAAGATACATTGGCACGCATGTGCACTAACTCCACCCACCCCCACAATTGCTTACAAAGGATGCTGAACCACACCCAACTGGACCCAAGGCGAGGGCCCTGACCAAACTATTCTATTTTCCCAACATCAAGAATATAAAGTATAAAGAAATATGAGTGACAGGTAAACAGTCATTTTAAAATTACAATACCCTGTTGCTGTTTTAGTTTGATTTACTATGGTTTTATAATTACAAATGGTTTATCAGTTTTAATCATTGCTTAGGAGTATGTTGTGAGTTAATAGAGAGAATCATGGAAAATTATCCTCAAAGTTCGTTATTTGAAGAAGATGGAAAGAAAAAAAGGAATTTTATTTGTAATCTAGACCCAATTAATAATTTTGTGGTCACTATAAAGACTGAAATCATAAGAAGAAGGATTTAAAATTTTATATGAAAAGACATATTAGGTACTACAGACAGAAATAACAAGTAAAAGTGAACATTATGTGTAACGCAGAAAAAGAGAATTTATTTATTTATTTTTTTTTACTTTTCACTTAGGGTCATTGACTCTGATATTTGAATCATGAAAAACAGAAGTTCTTTGTGAAAACTCTGATGGCATTTTTTTTTTTTTTTTTTATTATAGAAATCAAATATATGGTTCTGGATCCAACTAGAGATAACTTCCTTGGGGAATTCAGTACCACTTGTGGGAAACTTTTTGTTCAATTGCCTTTTCCTTATTTTTTTTTATAAATGCAGTTACACTTTAAAAAAATTCTGAGGTATTTTCCTCTATTTGGTATTGCTGTGTTAAACTCAGGAGTGGTTCAGATGTGAGGAATGTAAAATATTTAGTGAGTTCAGAAATAGAACCTGTGTGCTTCTCTCTTTCTTTTTATGATTGGCATAGCTCAATTGTCTGGTACTCAACAAAATTAAGGGGTGTTGTACTTTTGCTCTTTTTATTGTCTGCTTGCCCTTATAATTGTCTGCCAAGATAAAAATCCAAGTCATGGATGAATGATGAGGTAGGAATGAGAATATCATAAACATTAAACTAACTTCTCAATTTTTTTGCTTACCTTTGTATTTTCTACTTGGTCTGAGTTGGTGGTTTAGCCAGAAACTAATGGTGAACATAAAAATTCATTATCAAGTTACATTGGAGATCCTGTTAAGGAAAATAAGAATTTAAAGAGACACTGTAAAAATTGTATTATTGTGAGACTGTAATACAGTTTTTATTAATTTTGCAATGCTGTACTTTAAAATGTAACAAAAATGACATTTGTTTCCATTCCTAAATCACTCAGTTTAGTTCAAGTAAGAGGGAGTTATTTAAAAGGGTCTATCTGTAACAAGTATTGAGGTCCAGAGTAAGACATACATCGTGGGAAGGTGGGGCCTGGAGCAGAAAGGAACAGAGCAGGGGAGGCTGGGCTGTCTCAGCGGCTGCTCGCCAGTGTCGCTCAGCCTGTCTCTACTGCTCTTTCAACTAAAACCTGGTTTCTTTCCTGTGTTTCTTCCCCTTAGCATTCTGTACCTACTACTGATTCCTCCTTCATATCTGGCTCATCATGTCCTCTCCTTCACTTCATGGTTTCCATTTTTGAACATTCTTTTACTTTCATTTCCCGCTGCTGACTCCCCATTCTCACTGTAGTTCCCAGCTCCCAGAGTGAGATTTGGATGAACTCAGTTAAACTCTTCACAGCAAGCCAACCTATGGGCTACTGGAAAGCTGAGAGACAGATACTCACCCATTTTCCAATCAGTTGTGGCCCAAGGGAGCTGGGGAGGTGGGCTATGATGTGCAGAATATGACTTTCCCTCAGGAACTACTCCTTGGAGGGTATTGGAAGACACAGTGATTGATGTGTCTGGCAGGGCACTAAACCACAGACTCTAATGATTTGTAAGGAGGAGGTGAGCCATCAGTCTGTATGTCATGGGAGACAGTAGTCTCAGTAGATTATCACACAGCAATATAAGGATCCCCAGAGTTTTGCTGCAGGAATGTGATGCCCAAAGATAACAAAAGCTTTTATGCAACCTGCAACTGTTAGCGATTAGGGATGGTTTTACAGCATCACGAGTTTATCTATTTTGGGAGACTACTTGAGAATATTGATTAGTTTTACCACATAGGCAAAGGAAGGGATGCATTGCAATGTTTTCTGAGCTCCTTGGTTACCATATGCTGTGCGATTTTCTTTCCATCAGTGGGCATCTGAAGACTGAACTATGATAATTAAATGCAGATTAAAATGTGACAAGATTTAATATAGACCTCTATGCTTCCAAGGAAACTACCATTAGTGAAGCTTACATTTCAGATGTTTTAAAATAAAAAGCTATAGACTGTCATTTTTCTCATCAATTAGCTGTGAGTTTTGGATTTACTCATGGCTTCAGAAATAAAAACTTTCTCAGTTCAGTGAAAATGTTGGCATGTTTATGCATGAAATAAATGATAAAAATTGTTAAAGAATATCTACTTCTACTGAAGTTATGCTGTTACAATGATAAAATTGCAGATAGTTCTTTTTCTTTCATGTAGTTGACTTGGAGTTATACAAAATATAGAAATAATTGGATGAGTCAACACCCTCACTTTGTTTTGGAATGCTATTAATATTTGGAAGATTTTCAAAATTGTTTAGGATGAAGGTAAGTGATAATCGATACCGAATTTTTGGTTCATTAAACTTCCATCATCTTTGAAAATAATGTGCTTTTTAATGATTTATTTGTTTAAACTCAGTAGTAAGCGTTTGATATGAGATCTTCTGAAGTGTTTTGTTTTTAAATAAACTTGCTTTACTCTCCATGAAACAGTAATACAAGTCAGTTATAAGTCAGGAGTAAACCTGAAACCCTCGTTACTCTCCATGAAACAGAAATTATATTTACCAGAAATAAATCAGTAATAAAATGAAAAGCTAGTCTTCCAGCCTGTCTACTGGCAATGTTATCATAAGTTTGTATATAGATCATACTATTTAATATTTAATGTTTTAAACTTTATCTGGACAATATCTTGCTTCACTCACTCAAAATTAGTTTTTTTTTTTTTTTTTTTTTTTTTTTTTTCTGACTGGTAAGGGGAGCGCAACCCTCGGTACGGTGTGGTCTGCACCACGCTCAGCCAGTGAGCGCACCGGCCATCCCTATATAGGATCCGAACCCGCAGCCTCAGCACTACCAGTGCTGCACTCTCCCGAGTGAGCCACGGGGCTGGCCCTCAAAATTACTTTTTGAGATGCATCTAGATAATGTAGGTAGCTATAGTTCATTAATTTTTACTGTTATATAGTATTATATAAAATCTCACAATTTATCTATATGATTTTACATTGCCTTCAGTCTTTAGCCACTATAAACTTTTTTGGTATTTTTTTGTGCAAATGTAAAAGAGTTTCTCTAGGGAATATGAATATATGAGGGTACTTCAAAAATTTCATGGAAAAATAGAATGAGAAGATAATATGAATCTTTCCAGGAACTTTTTGAAGTACGCTTGTACTTGGGAAGGGAATTGTGGGATGGCAGGCTATGCACATTTTAAAGTCTCCTAGATGTTTGTAAATTTCAATCTAAAGGAATTGTACCAATTTCTATTCTCACATGTATTATAATGAGAATTCCTATTTTCTCATGTTTATGGGAAACTTTAACGTGATTTAAGTTGTGCAAATTTGAATAATATGGAAGGTCAATTTCTTTTAATTTTTATATCACTAATTACTAGTTAGAACAGAGCATTTCATATGTTTATTAACCATTTGTATATCTTAGTCTCTAAATTGTTTACACCTTTTGCCATTTTTATATTTTATTGTCTTTCTTTCATTTTTAATTGATCCATAGGAATTCTTTCTGGATTCTAAATCATAATCAGGGCATATTATTTTTCTCTTCTGTGGTTGTTTTTCTTCTTCCTGACACATATCCTTTAGTGGTTTTTTCAGTAAGGATCTCTGGGTAGTAACCTATCTTATTCTTTGTTTTTCTGAAAAAGTCTTAATTTTTTTCATTACTCTTAGATGTTGTTTTAGCTGGGTTTCTACTTTAGATCTAACACTTTCCTTCAGCACTTCAAAGGGGTAATTCTATTTGGCCTCTTGTTATTTATAAAGAGTCTGCCATTAGCCTAACTATTATTCCTTTCAGAATATTTTTTTTCTCTCTGGTTGCTTTTAATATTCTTCTCTTTACCTTAGAAAATTTTCAATTTTACTTTGATGTGTTTAGGTAGAGATTTATTGCTATTTGCCTCTGTGAGTCCTCTTTTTCCAACTGAGGAGATTTTTAAAAGTCATTTATTCTTACTTCTCCCCAATTCTCTTTATGCCCTTTTAGTGGAACTTATATTGAATGTATGTTGAAACTCTCATTCTGAATTCTGTATCTCTTAACTGCTTTTCTGTGTTTTTTCATCTCCTTTTTTATTAGTGCTACATTCTGTGTAATTACCTTAGATCTACCCTCCAGTTTACCATTTCTTCCTTCAGCTGTGTCTAACCAGTGTTTTTGGCATATCAAAATTTTAGTATAGATATTATATTTTAAAATGTATGTGTTTTATTCTGTTGCCTCATACTCTCATTACATTTTCCATTCCTTCTTTTAAACACTTTAAAAAATTTTATCTTTGGATTGTTCTAGTATCTCAAGTTGTTGGATTTCTAATTGTCATATTTATTCTGTCTGATTGCTATTTATAATAGTGCATTATCTCTTTGTGTAGTTTTGAAATTTTGATTATAAGCTAGTTTTCAGAGTGTGTGTTTATTCTTCGGGAATCCCCTGCATCCTGAATAGAAACAATGTATCTACAGAGTGATTTTGGGTTTATTTCTACCAAGCTTAGGATTTCATCAATTTTTATTTTAAATTCTGGCTTTTGGATTTCAACACTATGTGCGTGGTATAAATTTGGACATCTTACTCATGTACAGGTGTGACCTTGGTGTTTCACTTTTCATGGGATCCTTTTTATTTCCACTGAGTTCTAGGCACAGGGTAAGTTTTCTTGCTGCTTCCTGGGTTAGTAGGTAAAAATCGAGGGTACTTAAAAAAGTTCATGAAAAACTCAGTTTCAACTTTTTGCCTCATACAGGCCAAAGGCACGTCTTCTAGCCCTGTTTAGTATTTAAAGCCCTACCCCTGAGTCCCTAGGGTTTATATTCAGGACTCGTATCCTTGGGCACCTGATACACTGGCTATTGCACATGATGGCTAAGAGTTTCCTAACCTTTTTTCTGATACCTGGGAATTTTCTTCTTTTTTGTTTTTTGTTCATCTCTCTCTATAAAAATGGGAGTTGTCCTTTATTAATCTTCCTTGTTTTCAAAATGAGATAGGGATTTATATCAGTTCAGTCTTCCATGTTGTTTGTAGAGTGTAATTAAAATGGAAAAAACATTTCGTTTATGAATTCTTTTTTTTTTTTTTTGTCTTTTTTCGTGTCTGGCAATGGACCGCAACCCTCAGTGTCACGCCCTTACCGGACCGGGACCGGCAACGGGATCGCAACCCTCGGTGTTGCCCCCGTACCTCGCTCAGCCAGTGAGTGGCCGGTCTGTATGTGGGATCCGAACCCTCTGCGGGAGCGCTGCCACGCTTCCCAAGCGGCGCACTGTAGCAGTGCGCCACCGGGCCGGCCCTTGTTTTTGAATTCTTAATTAGGCTTAATGGTGGCTATTCTGTTGATTGGTACTGCACTTTTAAAAGAAAAAAATAACCAAGTGTAGTGGATTGAATTATGTCCTCTCAAAACTCCATGATGCTTGAATTGTGGCCCCCAAGTTCTATGTATTAGAAACTTAGCCCCCACTGTGACTGTTAAGATGGTGGGAAATCCTATTATGGTCATTGAAAGGTGGAGCCTTAAAGAGGTGATTGGATTGTAGGACCATGCAGTAGTGAATGGATTAAAAATGGTGGTCAGGGGAGTGGTTCTGAGGGCTTTAAAAGAAGAGAGAAGAGAGTGTCTCTTTCTCTGCTCTCTCTGCTTCCACCATCTTGCAATGTGAGACCCCTGGGTCACTGTCGGCACCACCAGATGGACTTTGGACTTTCCAGCCTCAGAAACTGTATGCAATACATTTTGTTTTCTTATAAATTATCGAGTTCCAAGTATTTTGTTGTAAGCAACAGGCATGGACTAATACACCAAGTTTTTATTGCCTATCAAACATTTACATTTCTTTTAAAAGTAAAATAGTATATCTAATATTGGGGAAGTGAGAAAAGTATGAATGGGGTTCTCAGGCATGGCAGTGGGGAAAGTATTTTTAAAAAGTACATATTACTTAAATTAAGTATTAAATGGACTTTTAAAATGAACTTATTAAATATTTTGACATAAACTACTGTTTTCTAAGGAGTTTGTTTTCTAAAAGAGATGTATTTCTGTAGGAACAAAATATGGCTTTAAGATGTATGGCTTTGAGATCTATCTATCTATATATGTTTCTCTCTCTATATAGAACTAATTCCAGATACTATGCAATGTATAGAAACATACACATATGTAGAGAAACATATATATGTCTCTCTCTGTATATATACAGAAAAAAACAATATATGTTTATATCTGGGGTGTTAGTTAAGGAGAACCATCCTAAATATATTTGCTATTGGAACGATCCTCTTCTCCTAACTGACCTATAACAAATAAAGGTTGGGAAGATTATTTCTAGGAAACCAACATGAATATGAAAACAACTGACAATCTTACCTGGATTTCTCTAGCAAGCAGAATCTAGGTTGAAACCTTATTATAAGTATTTTATTGGATAACAATCCCATCAAGCAGGAGTGAGGGATGAGGGAATGAAGCAGAGAAGAAAAGAGCCAATACAAGGATATGCGTTGATTATGGCAATAGGAGATTGAGTGCACAGCTGAGAAGCCAAGTGAAATATATTCCAGGACCATCTGTTTGTAGGTGGGGGGAGAATGTGAGAAGCACTGATATATTGGATTCTGTTCCCCATTGGCCAATTTCTGCCCCATATGGAATTACCTTTCAGGCTGTGCATGGATCAAGTATGAATGTCAGTATATCTGTAGCGAACTTTGGGACTGGAGAAAAGAGCCATGTAGAGCAAATTGGAGGTAAGACACTGTGTAAAGCTGGGCAGAGCCCATGAAAAACTTGCTGCAATGGTGACTGGAATGAGAAACAAGCGAGGCTAAGAGGATCTATAGAAATGTATCAGATGTGGGAAAAACAAACAAAGAAACCCTTGGTTTTGGGCGATTTAGTAAATCTTCTTATTATCATATTATCAATTGATGATTGTGTAACTACTTTTACCTTGGACACTTCAGACTAGATTTTGAATGAAAAATATACATGGTGGAGCATTTTGGCAATGGGAAACATGGCAAAGACAAAGTTTTTGAAAGTATGTGATGGAATAAAAACACAAGCTCAGGTAAACATATTATATGTTTGGATAACCTTATCCTCTTATTCCAGAATTATTAGAGAAGGCAGAATTGGAGATAAATACAGGGGTCTGTGTCCTGCAGGTAAGCAGGGAGGAGCTCCAAACGCCCATAAATCATGCACAGACTTGTTATATTTGAGTGTATGTGTATACAGGAGACAAATATTCCACCTACAAGAGTTTAGCTCAACAACAGGTAGAGTGACAAACACTTCCTCTTTTCTGTTCATTAAAGCCTCTTCAAAAATTACCTCTCTAAGAATTCAGATCTTTTGGTAAATACAGATTTTTCATTTTATGATCCGTCCTTTGCTTGTTAATCTCTCCTGCCTGAATAAGGTGCTGGGGATAGCTCTAAGTAGTTTGAATATGTATGTCATTTCTTTCTTTCTTTCTTTCTTTCTTTCTTTCTTTCTTTCTTTCTTTCTTTCTTTCT
>NW_007728551.1:249075-249781 GCF_000696425.1 Galeopterus variegatus | reverse complement strand
CTTCTCTGGTATCACAGCACACAGCACTCAGGATCGCGCTGTGTCCCGACACGGGTGCTCCAGACCCGCCGCCATTTTCCTGTCCAACACTGGTGATGCTTGAACCACGAAGGGGGTGTGAATCAAAGTCAAGGCTGCCGGTGGGTTGTGTAGACCAGAGGTGCTGCAGACCAAGCCCCACAGAAAGGGTTCCCAGAATAGACACTGTCAGTGCTCTGGCCGGCCAAGGCAGGGAGCTGGGAGAGACTTGCAGACCTGGGAATCCGCGGGCGTCTGTCCCCCGGGCCGCCTTCCACCTGGGGGCCTGCTGCGCTGTGTCTCGGCCCGCTGCCCTCCCAGCCAGGAACCTTTCTTTCTTTCTTTCTTACATTTACTTGTACATATTTGTGGGGTACAGTGTGTTGTTTCAATACATGCATATGTTGCACAATGACGCACTTAGGGTAGACAGCAGAGTTTTGTACCTGTTGGGCATAACTTTGCGCGCATGCGCCCTGACGCGCACGGGCGCCAGTTCATGCGCTCCGCGGCCACCATTTCACTAGCGCTCAACGGCACGTAGCTGCCAGCCTCGCCCTTCCGGGTCCCAGTGATTCAGCAACTTTAGTTCCGTATTCGCGTAAAGCCTCCCCACCACCTCACCCTATCCTTTTAAGCCCTTCTTATTGAAACATGTGATCTTTTGAGGATGCTTTCTTAAGAAACA
>NW_007728551.1:181843-248156 GCF_000696425.1 Galeopterus variegatus | reverse complement strand
CAAATAAACGGAGTTGCAGCTTTGACCCCTCTCCTGGCTGGGTGGTGTTCTTTCTCGGACCCCGGGGAGGAAGGTCCTGGGGGGGAAGGGCCGTGCCAGCGACACTCATCATCCCGCTCAGCCCCACAAGGGACCCCCGGCTGGACCGGGGTCTCTTCCCGCTCGGTTTTGTCGGCCTCTGGCTCAGGGAGGCCCGACATGTACCCATTAGTCCACTACATCTCCTCCCTCCCTTCACCCTCCCCTCCCATCCTCCGGTAACCTTTATTTTACTCTTTACTCTCTACTTCTATAAGAACCATTTTTTCCCTTAAAATTCCACATATGAGTGAGATTATGTGGTATTTGTCTTTCTGTACCTGGTTTACTTCACTTAACATGATGGTCTCCAATGCCATTTATGTTGCTGCAAGTGACAGAATTTCTTTTCTTTTTTGAGCTGAATAATATTCCATTCTGTATATATTTTGCAGTTTTTTTTAAAGTCCATTCATCTGTTAATGGGCATTTAGGTTGATTCCACCTCTTGGCTATTGTGAATAGTGTGGCAAAGAACATAAGAGTGCTGGTGTCTCTTCAATATATTGATTTCACTTCCTTTAGTATATACCTACTAGTGGGATTGCTGGGTCATCAGGTAGTTCTTTTCTAGTTGTCTGAGGAAACTCCCTACTGTTTTCCACAATGGCTGTACAATTTATATTCCCACCAACAGTGTAGGGGAGTTCCCTTTTCTCTGCATCCTCACCAGCATTTGTTATTTTCTGTCTTGTTGGTAATAGCCATTCTAATTGAAGTGAGGTGATATCTCATTGTGATTTTAATTTTCATTTCCCTGATTAACACTGAGCGTTTTTGGCCATTTGTATGTCTTTTTTTAAAGAAACATCTGTTCAGGTCCTCTGTCCGTTTTAAAATCAGATTATTTGGGGGTTTTTTGCTGTTGAGTTGTTTTAGTTCCTTGTATATTCTGCATATTGGCTCCTTGTCTGATGTGTAGTTTGCAAACACTTTCTCCCATTCTGTTGTTTGTCTATTCACTTTCTTGACTGTGTCCTTTTCTGTACAGAAGCATTTTAGTTGATGTATCCCATCTGTCTATTTTTGCTTTAGTTGCCTATATCTTTGTAGCCTTATTGAAAAAATTGTTGGCCCCTCTCATTTCGTGTAGTGTTTCCCCTTTGTTTTCTTCTAATAGTTTCATAGTTTCAGATCTTAAATTTAGGTCTTTAATCCATTTTGAGTTGATTTTTGAGTATGCTGAGAGGTGAGAACCTGGTTTCAATCTCCTGTATGTGGATATCCAGTTTTACCGGCACCATTTATTGAAAAGGCTGTCCTTTCCTCTGTATATTTTTGGAACCTTTGTCAAAAATCAGTTGGCTATAAGTGTGTGGGTTTATTTCTGAGCTCTCTATTCTCTTCCACTAGTCAATTTATCCATTTTTATACCAGGCTGTTTTGGTTACTATAGCTTTATAGGATATTTTGAAGTCAGGTAGTGTGATGCCTCTTTTTTTTTTTGGTTTAACATTACTTTGACTGTATGAGGTCTTTCATAGTTCCATACAAATTTTAAGATTGTTTTTCTATTTCTGTGAAGAATGCCATTGGTATTTTGATAGGGATTGTGTTGAATCTGTAGATTGCTTTGGGTAATATGGAAATTTTGATGATATGAACTCTTACAACCCATAAACATGGGATATCTTTCCATATATTTGTGTCTTTCATTGCAGAGGTCTTTAACCTCCTTAGTTAAATTTACTCCTAGGGATTTCTTTTTTTGGTGTCTATTATGAATGGGATTACTTTCTTGATTTTTTTCTTCAGATATTTCATTATTGGCATACAGGATGCTATTGATTTTTGTGCATTGATCTTGTATCCTGCCCTTTACTGAATTCATTTATAAGTTCTAGTAATTCTTTGGTGGAATCTTTATGGTTTTCTGTGTATATGATCCAGTCATCTGAAAACAGGGATACTTTGACTTCCTCCTTTTCAATTTAGATGTCCTTTGTTGCTTTTTCTTGCCTTATTTTTAGTGTAGAACTTCCAGTACTATGTTGAATAAGAGTGGGGAAAGTGGCATCCTTGTCTTATTTCAGGTCTTAGATGAAAAGCCATTATCTTTTGATTGTTTACTATGATATTAGCTGTGGGTTTGTCATATATGACCATTATTGTGTTGAAGTACTTTCTTTCTATACCTAGTTTGTTGGGTGTTTTTACCATGAAGGAGTTTGGATTTTATCAAATGCTTTTTCTGTATCTATTGAAATGATCATATGGTATTTTTCCTTCATTCTGTTGATGCATTTATTGATTCATGTATGTTAATGCATCTTTGCTTCCCTGGGATGAATCCCACTTGTCCATGGTGAATGATGTTTTTAATGTGTTGTTCAATTCACTTCGTTAAGTATTTTGATGAGGATTTTCACATCTATGCTCATTAGGGATATTGGTCTGTAATTTTTTTTATTGTATCCTTTTCTGGTTTTGGTATGAGGGTAATGCTGGTCTCATAGAATGAGTTTGGAGCTATTCCCTTCTCTTCAATTTTTTGAAAGAGTTTGAAAGTATTAATTCTTCTTTAAATGTTTGGTGGAATTTGGCAGTGAAGCCATCTCGTCCTGGGGTTTTCTTTGTTGGGCGAATTTTTATCACTGCTTTAATCTTGTTATTCATTATTGTTCTGTTTAGGTTTTCTATTTCTTCATGATTCAACCTTGGAAAGTTGTATGTGTCCGGGAATTTATCCATTTTTTCTAGGTTTTCCAGTTTTTAACATATAGTTGTTTGTAATAGTTTCTTTTGATTCTTTGTATTTCTGTGGTATCAGTTGTAATGTCTCCTTTTTCATTTCTGATTTTATTTATTTGAGTCTTCTCTCGTTTTTTCTTCATTGGTCTAGCTAAAGGTTTATCAATTTTGTTTACAATTTTGAAAAATCAACTCTTCGTTTCATCTATCTTTTGTATTTTTTCTTAATCTCTAATTCATTTATTTATGTGCTGATCTTTGCTATTTCTCTCTTTCTACTAGTTTGGGTTCTTGTTTTTCTACTTCCTTGAGGTGTAATGTTAGGTCGTTTATTTGAAGTCTTTCTTCTTTTTCTATATAGTCATTTATTGCTATAAAATACCCTCTTAAAATTTTTTTGCTGTATTCCATAGGTTCTAGCACTTTGTATTTTCATTTTCATTTGTCATCAGGAATTTTAAAATTTCCTTTTTAAAAATTTCTTTTTTGACCCATTCATATTTTAGGAGCATGTTGCTTAATTTCCATGTATTTGTACAGTTTCCAGTGTTCCTTCTGTTACTGCTTTCTAATTTTATTTCATTGCGATTGGACAGAAAATTGGATTTCAATTTTTAAAAATTGTTGAGACATGTTTTGTGTCACAACATATGGTTTATTCTAGAGGATGTTCTATGTGAGCTGCTAAGAAATATGTATTCTGTAGTTGTATTTGTCTGTTTCTGTTGCTTATAACAGAATACTTGAAACTGGGTTGTTTATAAAGAAATGAAATTCATTTCTTACATTTCTAAAGGCTGGCAAGTCGAATGTCCAGGGACTATATCTAATGAGGGCCTTCTTCTGAGTGGGAACTTTCGAAAAGGTCCTGTGACAAACAGGGTGTCACATGGTGAGAATGGCTTGAGCAAGAGAGCTAACCTTATCACTTGCTCTCTTTTCAAGCCTTTGGAACCATGCCCATTACTCCATTATTGGATCAATCTGTTCACAAGGGAACAGTCTTCACAATCTAATCACCTCTTAAAGGCCCAACCTTTCAAATTCCATAATTGCATTTCCCATCTTCTTAACACTGTTACAAGTTTTTCGGGGGCCAAGTTTTTCAATACCTGAACTTTTGGGGGACACTTTAAACTTATAACAGCAGCTTTTTATAAAATGTTCTTTTACTGTTAGGTCTACTTGGTCTAAAGTGGAGAGTAACTCTGATGTTTCTTTTTCTTTTTTTTTTTTCCTTTCTGTCTTTTTTCGTGTCTGGCAACGGATCGCAACCCTCAGTGTTGTGCCCGCACTGGACCGGGACCAGCAACGGGATCGCAACCCTTGGCATCGTGCCCACACCCTGCCCAGCCAGTGAGCGGGAACCGGTCTGTATGTGGGATCCGAACCCTCGGCGGGAGCGCCGTCACACTGCTACAGTGCGCCACCAGGCCGGCCCCCTGATGCTTCTTGATTAATTTTTTGTCTAGATTATCTGTCCTTATCTTTTTTTACTTTCCTTGGCTTGATGTGCATTTTATCTGATATAAATGTACCTACTCCTGCTCTTTTTCCATTTCCATTTGCATGAAAACATCTTTTTCCATCGCTTCACTTTCAGTTGATGTATGTCTTTTTAGGTGAAGTGAGTTTCTTGTAAGCAGCATATTGTTGGTTCTTGTTTTATAATCCATTCAGCCACTCTGTGTCTTTTAATTAGGGAATTTAATCCTTTTACACTGAGTTTTATTATATATAGGGTCTTGTTACTGCCATTTTGTTACTTTTTTTCTGGTTGTTTTGTAGATCCTTTTTTCTTTTTTTTCCAGTCTTACTGTCTTCCTTTGTGGTTAGGTGGTTTTCTCTACTAGTATATTTTGATTTCTGGCTGTTTATTTTTAGTATATCTCTTAAGTTTTTTTTGTTATGGTTGCCATGATGCTTACAAATATCATGTTATAATTACAACAGATTATTTTAAACTAATAACAACATAACTCTGATGGCTAAGAAAAAAGAAAAAACCAAAGCCGTATCTATGCTGGTGCTGAAAGAGGGGTGTTCAGGTCTCCCACTATTATCATAGAGCAGTTGTTTCTTCTATTTCTGTGGAGTAAGCTTTGTGGAGAGAGATATCCTCTTCTTTTTTTGGTCTCTGCTGGTGACTCTTCTTGTATCAATTCAGTTGAGTGTCTGGTGGGCCATCTGCATGGTGGCTGTGGCTACTGCTGTGGTGTCTAGCTGCTTTTGCAGCAGTAGTGGCAATTGCAGTGGCTGTGGTGGACCACCCATGTGGAAGTCATGTTTTTGGTGTGCTCCTTGCTGATTGTGTGTGTAGGGGGCAGCCCTTGGTTCCTGTCTCAGGACCTGTGGTGGCATGCATGGTTACAAGACTCTGGGCAGGCCCCCAACATTTTGTTGTTTCAAGTTACATCTTTTATTATTGCCTATCTCTTATACAGTTGTATTGTTTATCTCTTATATAGTTGGGTTTTTTCTTTACTATTCATGCTAAGGAAATAACTGGTTTATTCACCACCCTTATAACATTGGAGTATTCTGAGATTATCTGTGTAGTTAATTTATTAGTGAGTTTTGTACCTTCAAATGTTTTCTTATTATACTTTAGCATTTTCTTTTTTCAGACTGAAGAGCTCTCTTTAGCATTTCTTGTAAGGCTAGTGTTGCCTTACAACACTTGTGTTCATGAATTCCTTTAGCTTTTGTTTGTCTGGTGAAGACTATTTCTCCTTTATATGTGGAGTTTAGTTTTCCTCCATGCACGATTCTTGGCTGATGGTCTTTTTTCTTCAGCACTTTGAATATATCATTCCATTCTCTTCTAGAAACCCTATTGAGATATCTGTGGAGAGCCTTATTGGGGTTCCTTTGAATGTTATGTGTTTCTTTTCTCTTGCTGCTTTCAGTATTCTTTCATTGTCTTTTGTTTTTAATAATTTGATTATGACATGTTTTGAGGTGTTTCTCTTTGGATTGAATTTGGTTGGTGACGTCTGAGCTTCCTGAATTTGAATGCCATCATGTTTCTTCATACTTGGGAAATTTTCAGCCATTATTTCCTTAAATACATTTTCTAGGTTTCCTCCTCTTTTGACTCCTTTGACTACACCAATTATGCAGACATTGCTTGGCTTGAAGGAGTCCCATAATTGTTGCAATTTTGTTCAATTTTTTCTTATTTATTTTCATTTTGCTCATCTGATTGAAGAATTTCATATGTTTTGTTTTTGAGCTCACTGATTCTTTTCTGTGATCAAGTCTGCTGTTGGAGATTTCTACTGAGTTTTTCAATTCAGATAACATATTCTTTACCTCTAGAACTTCTATTCTTTTTTTTAAAAAAATGATTCTATTTCTTTGCCATGTTTCTCATTCTGCTTCTGGATTGTTTTCAAATATCATTTAATTTTCTAAATGCATTTTCTGTGGATCCTTGAACCTCCTTAAAAGGGTTATTCTGAATTCTCTGTCAGACATCTTATAAATTTGCTGTTCTTCTGGTGCTTTGTTGTCTTCCTTTGGTAGTGTCATATTTCTCTGTTCTTTCTTGATCTTTGTGTCTTTACACTGATGCCTGTGCATTTGAGATGATGTACGTCTTTCAGGTTTTATAGGCATTCTTTGGTAGTGTTAGGCTTTTATTGATTAGTATCAGAACTTTGTCTCTGGTCTGTGGTTTTTTCCTATTCTGTGGTAGATTAATAGCAACCACCACCACTTAAACACTGCACTAAAACTAGTTTTCTGTTTTGTGGTTAATTCCCAAATTGGGAGAAACTTCCTGTGAGGACTGTGACTTGAGCTCTATGCCTGAGCTAAATTGCTGCCTTGCTTTTGTTTCTCAAACTGGGGAAAACTTTTTGTGTGGACCAGATTTTAAATGTTGGCATTTAAGTCACTTCTTGGTAAATGTGGGGTTTCCACATACTCAACTGGACTGTGTGGAAAATTTTGCATGGGACTAAATCTTTCCTGCAAACTGTGCTCCTTGCAGTGCTCCTGCTCTTCTGCTGAGTTTCAGCAATCTCAGGATGGCAGTTTTAGTATTTTAATAGCTGTAAGCTGATCTGCTGTGGGGGAGAGTGGCATCAGACTCACTGACTGGTCTCCACCATGTGGTGCCCATGCCACATGGAAAGCAGAACAGCTGCCAACACTGTGCTTCAGTGTTTCCCTCATGGATCAGCTTCCCTACTCCCAGGCACTCCAAACATTCCCTGTGGGGAAGGCCATGCACAAGCCTCTGGGTTATTCTCTGTTCCTGTAGACTGCAGCCCCTCCCTCCCTCTTATGTGGGCCCAGGGGAAGCTTGCGAGGAGCTTCACTGGCCTGGGAGAGGGCATGGTACATTCCAAAGTAATATATATATATATATATATATATATATATATTTTTCTTTTTGCCAGCAGTCTTAGTACCCTTCTCACCTGAAAACTCCAAGTAGCTTCACCCAAAGGGCACTGATGTGGCTTTCCTGTCTCTGGGTAGCTGCTTTGTGTGCTGGTAGTTGCTCCTTACACTATGCCATTATGGCCTGGGAACTGGGCAGGGCTTGGAATGATTACCTTGGCTTATCCCACCTTCATGAACTCCATGGGTCTCTCCGGCTCTTCCACTGAGTTCCAGCAATCTCAGGATGGCAGTTTTTGCATTTTAATAGGTGCAAGTTGATCTGTTGTGGGGGAGAGTGGCATCAGAGATCATCTATTCCACCCTCTTGGTGACATCACTTGTCCTGTACATGACTTCTGATTGAATACAAATACATACCGATTGCACCTACAGGTTACAGATTTGTGAATATTATTGGCCTACCTAATATCAACAAATTACTTTAAATGTTTCATAGTCTTGTGTGACAGTTAATTCTAGGTGCCAAGTTGATTAGATTAAGGAATGCCAAGAAACTTGGTAAAGCTATCTTTTTAGGTATGTCCAAGAGGGTGTTTCCAGCAGAGATTAGTATGAGATCCTGAGTGGTCTGGGTGGTAAAGACCCTCCCTCAATGTGGGTGGGAACCATCCAATCTGCTGGGGGGCCCAGAGAGAACAAAAGACAGAGAAAAATGGTGAATCTCTTTCTCTATCTAGTAGAGCTGGGATACACTCTTCTCTCCTGCCCACAGACATCAGAGCTCAAGACTGTTTCAGCTTTTGAGTTCCAGGGCTTACACCAAGGACAGCATTGGCTTCCCTGGTTTTGAGGACTTTGGAGTTGGACTAAACCATGCTACTGGCATCCAGTTTAAAGATAGCCTATCATGGGACTTTTCTTCCAATCATGTGAGCTAATTCCCTTAATAAATCCCCTCTTACATATTTATAACTTATCTTATTGATTCTGTTTTTCTGGAGAACCCTGACTAATACAGCCTGTAAGTGAAGCAAGTATTCAAGAATTTTTGAGCTGAACATTTTAAGTTTCCTTAAATTTTGTCTATGCTGTGATTTGGGGGTAGAGATGAGTGGGTGTAGAAATGAGAAAAGATAGTGCAGGAAAAGTTAAAATTCACAATTTTGCATAGTGCCTACCTCATTGGAAAAAAATTGATGTTTCATTTTATGTGTCTAAGATGTCTCAGACATTGACTAAATTTTCCAGTTTTTGTTTGGAGATTTTGGCAGTGATGTACCTTGTACATAGTATCATCCTAATCAATATTTTTGAATTGAATAAGAGAAGGAGTGGAATAGATTCAATCTGTGCATTTGTTATTGAGCAGGTAAGTGAGGGATTTATAAAATTTCTTCTTCTGCAGACATTTAAACTGAGATCAATTATTTACTAATCATAGGAGACTTAATAATGGGACTTAACTGAAGGTACAAAAATCATAAGATGAATGTCTGTCCCTTCTGATCCTGTGATTCTGAACAGCATCTATGAAACTGTGATATTCAGTTTCAGAACTAAGTTAGTTTTACTTGAATATTTTCCCTAAGGAAATTTAACACTTTTTATTCTACTGTCTTCCCTAAATGTAATAAATGTGTGATGTGATTGCTTTTTTAAAAATTCTTTTTATACTTAGGGGTTGTTCAACCTGCTCCCACAGTGACATTTCTGGGATATTTTCCAATATTTTCTTTCTCTTAAAATAGACTGAGACCTCATGTTCCATCTTGGAAAGCATTATATTTATCTACTATTTGATATTTAAACTATGCATTTTCAATGCTGCTGAAAAGCAATTTCTCTGAAGACATATAGTTGTTTTTCAAGTTTTATCTGGGTTGCATTTTACATAAGCTTGCAAGTGTGTGTTTGTAGTGTTATCTGTTACTATATGTAAAGAAATATGACTTCTTGTAGGTACAATGGAAAAAATTAGGTAAGACGTAGTTAGTAAATATCCTTGGGGAAAAATTCCCAAGGAAAATTCAGAAAAACTCTCCTTTTTCACATAAAGATCCTATAGATAGGAAAGGTTAGATAATTCTTGGGGTTTTAAAGCAAATATTTTCATAGACAAAAGAAAATGTAAATGTATTGGTATTGTGCTATCAGGGGATAATTTGAACGGCTGTCAAAGCCTCTAATAAAACAGACATGGATAATATGGATCTTTATTATAAAAATTATCATAGAACTAACATTTCAAACTCTGTAAAATACATGTATTTATGGAATACAACACTCAAAGTGAACCAATTTTTCAATTTAAGGGAGGATTTTTTTCTTTTTTGCAAGAATGAATCAAATATGGTCTGTATATAAAAATAAAAGAGTTTCTTTAGATTTGGCACATGATAAAAGCAGATAATTTTCCCAAAGGGAATATGCATTTTTTCTAGGCTCCAAGGATCCTCAAAATGATGGATAAGGACCACCTGAATTAAAATTATCTAAGATGTTGGTGAAAAATGTTTATTCTTTGGTCCCACCTCATACCTAAAAAATAAGAAGTTATGCGGTTAAATCATTATAACCTAAATTATTAAAATGTATCCAAGGTGATCCTAATAAATGTTAAAGTATGAGAACCTGGTGTAGCAAGGTGGAATTTCAAATCACCCAGAAAACAGAGAGATACAAAATCCCCTGGAAATCTGAAATTCATTTTTTTCCCAAATAAAAGCAGTTTCATCAAATTGCATTCTCATAATTAATTTACCAATGGCACAGTAAAAACATAAAGAGAAAATGTAGATACGGATATTTAAAAGGGCCTTATTTTCTTTTATTCTGGGAAGTCTTATAGGTAGACATAAATCCGAATAGTATTGGTTTAATACTTTATTTTTAGAGGTCCTAAGACTAAGCTGAATAAAAACATAATCTGGATATAGTGGTTAGTCCACTGACTCAGAAATTATATATACCCTGAATAATTTTCATGCTCAAAATGCCCGAAAGGATTTAGGAAGTGATATTCCTAATGTGAAAAACTTACCTAGGAAAAAGCTCTAAGGTGAATATACAAAGGAAAGTTCCTACAGCCTAGTAAAGCTTATGAATCGTGAAACCAGAAAAGAAACTAATATTTTTTGAGATTTCGTATGTAAAGAAATTTACATACATAATCTCACTTAATTTTTTCTTCAGCCTTGTATCATAAGTATTAACCCTATTTTACCATCAAGGGAACTCAGTTTCAAACAGGTTAACTATATTGTAAAATATCTTGCAGCTAATAAATGGCAGAGGCAAGGCCCAAACACAAAACTTTGTCTTAAATAAGCTTTTAATTCTTTCCAGCAATCTATGTTGTTCTGGAGTATCATTCTCTCACTTGTCACAAGAACTATTTCATATTTCCTCTTTATAAAACTCTCACTGAAGATCTTGCCTTGTATTTCTGTGTCCCAGTTGTGACAAGGCTTCTCTCAGTCGTCCTCTTTTTGACTTTAGCATCTGTGGCTCTGTCCCTCCAGTCTCGGGAACCAACACTGTCGGACCTAAAGTAATCCACTAAGGTGAGCCAGTGCTGGTCACTCCCCTAAATACCTCCTCCTTCTCCAGATCAAACATGCACTGGAAGGATCTCAGAAAGCCCATATCATGCTGGAGGAATAGAAATCATTTTATCTGACTTTGTGATCTTTTTGAATCTCCAAAGGAAGGGCTTTGTGCACTCAGACTTTCTTAAAGAAGCTGTTGCAAGTGGATATTCTCTCTCTTCATATCCTTCTCTCTCTCCTTATTTCCTATTACTCCCCTTTTCCCTATTTTTGGAGCCCTTTTTTTTTCAAATCCTACTCAGGTCTACACACTCTGTCCCTGAAAACTCCACTTCCCACCATCAGAACCACTCACCTCTCTGCTCCCCCTTGTCTTATAAATCAGAGTGTTTCAGGCTTTGGCTGGGTACTAAGGAACTTCCTTGTCTGCTCAGTCATTGCTAACTCAGGTGAAGGAAGACATCCCGTGAGTGCAGACCGGTGTGGGTTCTGCAGTTCTAGGTCAGTCTTCCTGCTAGGAACATTGGCTGATTTTCTCATTGTTTGCTTAAGATGCAAATGTGCCCTACCAACCAAGCTTTTAGGTCACTCCCAGAAAGTACAGTACACTTCATATCAAGAGGGTTATTTCTCTTTCACCTTGACCTCTGCAAACAGTAAACTCTGACATTATTGTGTTCTGGATCTGGTTAACATTGCAAGGGCCACTGCAGTACTTAAAAAAAACACACATTTCTCTGACAGCCAAGAAAGGTGGTGCGAGTTTCTATAAGATTTCATGAAAAATTATTTCAGTGCTTTCTATGTCTGCCATCTGCCACCTCCCTCCTCCCCTTGGAGGACGGTTCTGATGGGAAGGCCTTTATCGTCCCTCTAGTGTTCGTGCAAATAGTCTTCTCTTTCTACTCCTCTTCTCCTGCTGTAATGGAGCAATTTCCCTCCCAATGAAGAGCAAGCCCTCCCCGTGTAGTTTCATTCCAACCTTTGATACCATTTGGGGTCCATGCTTCATAATTTATCCCATCTCTTTCCTGCATTTTAGACCTTTTCTGTACTGAACCATTCTCATCAATATTCAAATAATATCTGGTACTGTCATGTTATAATCAGGCTTCCTTGACCCCACATCTCTATATCTGCTGGCATTTCTTTTCCCTTTCTTAATAAAATTGTCCCCATTATTATGCTCTTTTGGGTCCCTGTATATTTCTTTTTAGCACTTATCATAATCTGTAATTATGTATCTATTTGTTTATTGCCTTACTCCTCTATTAGACTATAAGCTGCATGTGGGAAATGATTATTCTTATTTTATTTCCAAGACACCTAGCACAGTACTGGGCACATAGTAGGTTTTTAATAAATACTTGTCATGTGAACAGAAGACCCTGAACCCAGTGTTCTTTCCTCTGAAGAGTGGTACAGATAGGGAAATTGTGACGTGTACCATTTGTTGATTCTTGCTCATCATCTGTTTCATTTCTTTTACTTTTTAAAAAACTAATAGACTTTATTTTTTAGAGCAGTTTTAGGTCCAAAATACAATTGAGCAGATAGTACAGAGTTCCCATGTACCCCCTTCCACATACCACAGTCCCCCCCATGAATATCTTACACCAGCGCACCAGAGTGGTACATTTGTCACAGCCGATGAACCAACACTGACATATCATCAACCCAAATCCATAGTTTACATTAAGGTGCACTTTGTGCTGTATGTTCTATGAGTTTTGACAATGTCTAACGACATGTATCCACCACTATGGTATCATACAGAACAGTTTCACTGCCCTAAATAACCTCTGAGCTCCACCTACTTATCCCTTCCTCCCTCAAAACGCTCATCAACCACTGATCTTTTCACTGTCTCCATAGTTTTGCCTTTTCCAGAATGTCACATAATCGAAATCATACAATACTTACCCTTTTCAGACTGGCTTCTTTCACTTAGCAATATGCACTTAAGGTTTCCATGTCTTTCTGTGGCTTGATAGCTCATTTCTTTTTAGTGCTGAATAATATTCCATTGTCTGAATGTGTCACGGTTTATTTTTCCAGTCACCCACTGAAGGACATCTTGATTGCTTTCAAGTTTTGGCAGTTATAAATAAGGCTGCTATAAACATTTACGTGCAGGTTTCTGTGTGGACATGTTTTCATTTCATTTGGGTAACTATCAAGGAGTGCAATTTCTGGATCATATGGTGTGAGTATGTTTAATTTTGTAAGAATCTGCCAAACTGTCTTCCAAAGTGGCTGTACCATTTTGCATTCCCACCAGCAATGAGTGAGAGTTCCTGTTGTTAGCATTTGGTGTTGTCAGTATCTTGGATTTTAGCCATACTAATAAATGTATAGTGCTATCTCATTGTAATTTACAATTCCATAATGACATATCATGTTGAGAATCTTTTCATATGCTTAATTGACATTCATATATATATATATATATATATTTGGTGAGGTGTCTATTCTGATCTTTGCCCATATTTTAATCAGCTTGTCTGTTTTCTTCTTAAGAGTTCTTCGTATATTTTGAGTAATGGTCCTTTATCAGGACTTTATTTGCTTGTCTTTTGCAAACATTTTCTCTCAGTCTGTGTCTGGTTTTCTCATTCTCTTGATCCTTTTACATGTTACATCTCTCTCAAACTTTCTGGCACCTACTCTTCTGTTTTTTCTCCTGTCATAGAGGAAAATTATCTGAGCAATTCACGCTAAGATGCAAATGCCTCATGTCATTTGTTTCTTGAAAGAGGACTACCGGGAAATGACAAGGCTTAGCATTAGGAAATAAACCTCTGATGATGGAATTCAAGGCCACATGATATTGAAGTGAAACATTTTTGAGGAAAAGATTTATTTTCTCTGAATATTGATGAGTGTAATGTATAGATACTACTGTGAGTGTGTTTATTCACAGAATTTCAATTTTCTGTCATGATTTGCTTGATATTTGAGAAACTTTAAAGCCAAGTAAAAGGAAAGATGACCTTATCAGCTGGTAGTTATCTTAAATAACTCATCTCAAAATCCCAAGTTCCTAAATATACATATATTTGAGAGGGAATTAAGTAACTCCATGGTTGAGAGAATTGTATTTGTCAAACTTTTTACTTACAAGGGAAACTCAAATCAAATTACCTTAAGCAAAAAGGAAGTATGTTTGCTGTGTATCTTTGAAAGACAAGGGAGGAGCTGTTTCTAACTGAGGCTATTCTATCACCCAGTTCTGTTTCTTCTGCTTATTGACTTTATTCTCAGACAAGATCTCCCCAAATACTGGGAACTGTAACTGCTTGTGTCCACAGGCCTATATCCTTACAGAACACAGTCCAAAAGAGAGACCCCAGTGCTCTCTTAGTGTATAGTAAATTTCACTGAAAAGGATGATCGAACATCTTAGATAACGTGCCCTTCGAGGAGATGAAAAACTGTTTGGGTAGGGGTCATGTGCCTTCGTCTGCGGTCGGGGATGTGTTAAGTTCAACTTCTCTTGAACTATAATGATTTGGTTTCCCCCAGGTAAGAGGAATTTTGTTGTTAGGAAGAAGATGTGAGGAGCTCTATACAGCAAAAACAACGGATGTTTGATTTACACATTTCTTATCTTGACTTCATTTTAGTCATTCCTTATCTTCAGAGTGCTTATCAAAAACAGGTCCTTACTTTGAGCAACAGAATGCTTTGGATGACTTACTGGTCAAATGCTGTAAAGTATTTTTCCAGCTTAAACTAAAGGTACATTCATCAATTATATATGTAGCAGGTTAGAAGACCCAGCAAAGAATGTAGAAAGCCTTAGTTTATATGTGAAGCAGCTATTATTAGGCTTATAATATGGTTTTATTTGCTCTATTTTGTAAATCATTATTTAAAAGTAGAACAGGGAGATAAGAAGTGTTCATTATTTTTAGTATAATCGTGATAATTCTTCTGTAGTTGGTTTTCTCTGCCTGGTGGTAACCAGGCAACAGGAGTTGCCACAAGAATGAACTGTGAGAACTAAATTTTTCTTAAATCTTTAAAAATAATGTTCCCATAGTTAACATTTTCCATCTCACCCAAATTCTTTTTATACAAATTCTCAAAAATGAACAAAACTTTAGGATTAAATGATATATTTTAAGAAGTTTTTATTTTATCTAGCTGTTATTTAGAAATTTTTAGTCAAACTTTTTTTCTTTACCTATCCTGTTTTTGCATTATTTCTTTGAAGAGCTGGGGAAATAATTTCTTTTAGTACTGATACAGTGGAGTGGTAAGCCAACATTTCTGAATTGGATACTGTTTTGCCAATTGCTATTTCTGTGACCTTAGGTAGATTATTTAACCTCTGTGATCCTCAGTTTTATTGTAAAAGGCAAAAGATAAAAGAGATCTAACTTCGTGAGACTATTGGGAAGATCTGTTGAGATAATGCTTGCAAACCCCTTGGCTTATGCCTTGGTGCTCAATGAGTGTTTAGTCAATGTTAGTTTATATTAGCTATGTTAATACTTATTTGTTAAGAGATGCAGAAAATTTCTGACTTCAGTATTATTAGTGTTAACTCCTTTTTTCAGGGATCACCGCCTGAGGTTTGGAGCTGTCTTTTAGGATATCCAGTTCCAGAGTGAAGGTGAATATTTTCAACGATTCTGAGGAACTAAAGGTGTGAAATGAAGAAATTGTCTTAATTAAATGCTTCAAAAGCCACTGGTGGATATAATTCAGAATCATTCCATACTTGTATATATTTAACTTGGATAAAATGTACATTTTAGAATAAAATTATATGAAACTCTTATATGTTGCTACAGAATCCATTATACTTTTATCTTTTTTCAATAGTCATATTCTATTTTTCTTCATTTATATGCAGGATAATTTATATTTTAAACCAACTAATTATAAAAAGAATTCACCAGTTTTTGTTTTAATTTGTAACTTTGATATCTCAAAGAAGAGAATCTGCCCATTGATTTGTTGGTGCACATGCAATGCGACATGTACTATACACATACAAATTTGGGGATTTTTGCAATCCATTTGTTGTCATCTAACTCTATATTTCACTCAGCTAAACAAATTAGTAGCATAAACAAGATTGTAATATGTGTACTTATTTTGCACAGGAGAATATGTTTTTTTCAAATATTTCACAGCATATTTAGTTTGTGTTCATTTACATTGTGATTTCATATTGTCCTCACCAAATGCAATCATTTATTAAGTGTCTTCTGTTTGCAATGAATCGGACAACACTTTGGGATACTAAGAATTCAAAACAAAAATGACCCAGTTGGTGCTGAGTAATGTTATGGGCAATTCCCTCAATGGTATTTTTACATTGAATTCAAAGGCTGGTTATACTCCTCTATATTTTAGTGATCTTTGATAAATACAAAAATTATTAGTATTTTTACATTTAATTCAAAGGCTGGTTATACACCTCTATATTTTAGTGATCTTTGATAAATATAAAAATTATAATACTAAGTGATAATTCAGTGATAATAGTGCTATGAGGGACCAAATTTCTGTTTTTAAGAAATTGGTCTTTCTTGGATATACCAACAAAGACACAGATAACAAAAGAAAAAATAGACAAATTGGACTACATGGAAATTAGAAACTTTTGTGTGTCAAAGAATACTATCTACAGAATGAAAAGGCAACCCACAGAATAAAAAAATTTGCAAATCATGTATATTATAAAGGATTAATATCTGTAATACATACAGAACTCCTGAAACTCAACAATAACAAAAACCAAATAACTTGATTAAAAAATGGGCAAAGATATGTGTCAATTTAAAAAGAAAATTCACAACCTAAACAAGACAAATACACAAACAAGTAAAATAAGCAAGTGACTAAAACCAAAAAATAAAAAATAGAAAATAAATGGGCAAGGATTTGAATAGCTGTTTCTTCAAAGAAGATTTATCAATGGTCAATAAGCACATGGAAAGATGCTTAACATCACTAATCATCAGGGAAATGCAAATCAAGACTCAATGAGATTCCACCTAACACCAATTAGGATAGTTACTATGGAAAGATCAAAAACCCCAAACAAACACGAAACCAGAAAATAACAAGTACTGATAAGGATGTGGAGAAATTGGAATCCCTGGGCACTGTTGGTGGGCACGTAAAATGGTACAACCACTGTAGAAAACAGTATGGCAGTTGCTCAAAAATTAAAATAGATTTTCCATGTGATCCCACAATTCCACTTTGAGTATACACCCAAAATTATTGAAATCAGGGTCTCGAAGATATAGTTGTATACCATGTTCATAGCAGCCTTATTCACAATAGCTAAAACATGGAAGCAACCCCTAAATGTCTATCAGCAAATGAATGGATAAACAAAATATGGTATATACAATGGAATATTACTCAAGCCTTAAAGAGGAATGAAATTCTGTCATATTTTATAACATAGATGAACCTTGAAGACACTGTGCTAAGTGAAATAAGCCAGCTGCAAAAGACAAATATTGTATGATTCCACTTATATAAAGTGTAAATCATAGAGTCAAAAATCATACAGACAGAATGGTTGTAGCCAGGGCCTGGGGGGAGGGAGTAATGAGAAGATATTGTTTGATGGCTATAGAGTTTTAGTTTTGAGCGTTCTAGAGATAGATGGTGGTGATGGTTGCACAACATTATACATGTACTTAATACCACTGACTGTATGTTTAAAAATAGTCAAGATGATAAATTTTTCGTTATATGTTTTTTACCATAATAAAAAAAAAGTTAGAAATAAAAAAAAGATGGTCTTCTAGCAGTCTAACTTGATTCTAAACTTCACATAAACAATCTTTCCATCATATCATTTCTTTTGGCTGGAATTTATTTTCCAATTGAATTTTAGAAACAAACTGAATTTATGATCTGACAAGTTCAAGAATAATGACATTTTGTATGTCGAATTTCTTTCAATTTTGAATATGCACTAACGCAAATTTACTCTTCTGATTTTTAGCTGGTTTGGACTGGTCTTAGGCACAATTAGTTCGAATTTGTGAAGGTTTATGATACAGCTTACATTTTTTCAGCTAGCACTGTGGAAAGTAATTATCTTCTGTTTGAAAGCATGAGCTGTGACATCAAGACATATGAAATGTGACATTTACCGGTAACAGCTTCTGACATGGTTTTCATCATTGATTTTCTTGCCTCTCTTCCACTTCCTGAAGTTCTACTTTCTTCATTACAGACACACAGAAGAGAAATATTCTGTTTATTTTTTATGACACATTGTGAACAATGGTGTTGCCAAGAGGGAATTTAGAATGTAGGTAGCAGTATACTTCAGAGGACAACAAATTCTTGATCCAAAATGAAAATCCCTACCTCAAAGAAAGCAAGGGTTGAGATTCTTTTTTTTTTCTCCCTTTTTGTCTTTTTTCGTGACCGGCAACGGATCGCAACCCTCAGTGTCGCGCCCGTACAGGACCGGGACCAACAACGGGATCGCAACCCTCAGTGTTGCGCCAGCACCTCGCTCAGCCAGTGAGCGGGAACCGGTCTGTATGTGGGATCCGAACCCTCGGCGGGAGCACCACTGCACTCCCAAGCGGCGCACTGTAGCAGTGCGCCACCGGGCCGGCCAGAGATTCTGATTTGATATCTTGGAGGGCAATTCTATTCTTTCCATTCTCCTCCACAACACGTCTCGTGATGTCACACAATGCTGCTGATGAGGAAGGTTATAAACTTGGCATAGTTTGGCATTTCTATGGACCAAGATTCTTTGGAGGATACAATTCTCACCAAAACACAACCAACAAAGACCATTCAACCATCATGGGTGTTACTGGTTAATTTTTTCTCTTTAACCAAATACTCTCACAAATTTCACTTATTGATTTAGCTAGGCTATCATATTATTTGAAGGAATTTTGAAAGATCCCTATAGCTTTTTTTGTCCTTGTGCAGCCATTTTTGCTTCTTTAACAAATTTTTGAAATGAGAAAGTTAATACTTTTTCTTGTAAAACATTTGAAGAGACCAAAATTGTATGGAATACAAAGTAAAAGTTTTCTCCTTCCAGGTCTTCTTTCTCCCTCCCAATCCCACTTTCTAAGTTTCCTTGGATAGTCTGCTTTATATTTAGCCTTATCTATCAATTTCTCTTCATGTTCACATATGCATGTTCATGTTCACGAACAAACTCAGTTTTAAGAACAAAATCACATCCTCTTGCCAGTGCATCTCCTCTTACTATATTAGTAAATAATAATATATTAAGAAAATTTTATTTCATTGCATATGCATTTACCTCATTTTTTAAAGGGCTATGTGGAATTATATTGACTGTATATACCATAATTTATTAACTGTCAGTTTTCTATTGATAATTTCCGAGTGTTCCAATGCTATATGAGGGTGCTTCAAATAGTTTGTGTAAAAATTGAATTAAAAGATAATACAAATCTTTCCATGAACTTTTTGAAGTTCCCTTATATTATATTTTCTTGGTATTCCTTCAGCCTGGAGTGCCCTTTCCCTTCTCACTGTGTAAAGTCTGTCTATATTTCTAAAGGGAAACTTCTCTATTTTCTCCTGATCTACTCCTTTCTCAGTTGCCAAATGAAATTAATCTGTCCTTCCTTTATGCCTTCTTTGCTGTGCTATTAATGTGAAGCAGGTTTGCTAATTACCAGTCCCAAGAGAGGAGTCCCACTGCATGGAGAAAGGCAAAGTTATCATTATGCTGTCCACAAGGAAGAGGAGCCCATATAACTGTGCCCACTGCATCCTGGGCTACTGCTCAGCCCATTCTTACCATTTGACACCCTGCATTGCTGTAAAGAGTCGCCACGAGAAAGAAGGCCCACACCAGATGTGTTTCCTGGACTTGTCTGAGTTCAGTGAGACAGAACACACTCACACACAAGTTATGCTAAGTGAGTTTATTACTTACAGATAGGCGGTGAGGGAAAGAAAAAGTCTAGGATCCATTATGAGATGTCTCTCAAAGCTCCAGAAAGTTGTCTAGGGCAGGTGGAATTTCAACTGCACATAGCCCACTTGCACTACAACTAAGCGACCCAGAAAGGCAGCCCACCCTGAGTTGTATACCTCAGGGGCCACGGGATACACTGGACAAGCTTTGAAGGACATCCTGCTTCCAGGGAGAGAAGAACAAATCCTGGACAGTTCGTTCCTAACTCAAGATGTTACATTCCATAAGAGGGACAGGAACAAGGCCCAGCTGTTTCAGGTTGTTCCTCCCTATCTCAGGATATTGCATTCCCAGAACATTCTGTAGTTATTCTTGAGAACTGCAAACTAGGGAAGTGGGGAGAACTGTCCTACAATTAAAGCACTGTATTTCTACATGTTTTCTCTATTAGAAGTTTTATATTTATTGAAAAAGTTATTTTGGTTGATGTTTATTTATTTTCTGTTCTCCAATGCTCTTGGTATGGTGTCTTGAACATAATAGTTTTCAAAATTATTTCAGAGTGTATGGATATGGAATCACTATTATAAACCACTAGCCACTTTGACTACCTGACTATAAGAGGACACTTGTTTTTACTGTGGTAAAAAACGCATAACATAAAATCTACTATCATAATCATTTTAAGTGTGTAGTTCAGTAGTTCTGAATATATTGACATTGTTGTGCAACCAATTCCTAGAACGTTTTCATCTTGTGACACTGAAACTCTATATCCACTAAACTTTAATTTCCCTTTCCCCCTACCCCCAGCCCTTGACACAACCACCTTTCTACTTTCTGTTTCTATGATTTCAACTACTTTAGATACTTCATGTGAGTGGAATCACAGAGTATTTGTCTTTTTGTGACTGGCTTGTTTTGCTTAGCATAATGGCCTCGAAGATCTATGTTGTAGTGTGTGACAGGATTTCCTTCTTTTTTAAACCTGCATAATATTCCATTGCATGTATATGCCACCTTTTAAAAATTCATTCATCTGAGCATGGATATTTGGGTTGTTTCCACCTTTTGGTTATTGTGAATAATGCTGTGATGAACGTGGGTGTACAAATATTTCTTCAAGATCCTGCTTTGAATTCTTTAAATATATACCCAGAAGTGGATTCTATGGTAATTCTAATAATGTTTTGAAAACTTCCGTATTGTTTTCCATAAGGGCTGTACCATTTTACAATCACACAAACAGTGCACGAAGTTTCCAATTTCTCTAAATTCTTGCTAACACTTGTTATTTTCTGTTCTTTTGATAGTGGCTATCCTGATGGATGTGAGAGCTCATTGTGGGTTTGGTTTACATTTCTCCTATTATTAGTGATGTTGAATATATTTTGATATGCTTGTTGGCCTTTTGCATGTCTTGATGAGAGAATTGTCTATTAAGTCCTTTGGCCATTTTAAAATTAGGTTATTTGTTTTTCTGTTGTTGTTGAGTTGTAAAAGTTTATTATATATTCTGTAAAGTTTGAGTTGTAAAAGTTTCTAATGTATATTAACCCCTCATCAGATACACGATTTGCAAATATTTTCTTCCATTCTGTAGGTTCTTTTCACTCTGCTGGCTGAACTTCCCAGTCTCCAAAACTATTAGCAATAAATTTTGTTTTCTTATAAATCACCCAGTTCCAAGTATTTTGTTATAGCAACAGAAACAGACTGATGCACTATGCCTTTTAATATCAGTGACTTGAGCCTCTGCAGATTTTAGTATCTGTAGGAAGTTCTGGAACCAATCCCCCACAGATCCCAAAGAACTACTGTGGTTATGTTCTAAGGGTAGAGATTTAAAGTTTTTATACAAATCTTCAAACCTTTCTAGAACTAAGAGTGACCTATGTAGTAGGGACATTTTTTGTGTGAGAATATCTACAGCATTTCTGATTCTTTTTCTAGAAACATATCAAGCACTTTAGTCATCTTATAGCACAAAGAGAGCAAGTCTCAGACTTGGGAAGAGGAGGCCTACCCTCTAATGCTAGACTGTCCAGATCCTTTATAATCGTATCTAGTTTTTCACTAAATCCTTGTAAATGAAATATTATGGTATTATCAAAAATTTAAATATGATGACTAAAGTTATTATTGAAATACAAACTTCTTGCACAGATTTAAGTATTTTCTCAAGATCCTTCTTTTAAAAAGAGCAACCTCAGTCTTTCAACATTTACTACCACCTAAATACGAGAGTTAAAAAAAGAGGTGCTCATTAGTTACTCCTCCACGGTTCAGCCCCTTGGGCTACTTAATTCCTTTCCTTTCTTTAAGGAACACCTACCTTTTGCTTAAAAATTTAAAAAATAAATAAAAACACATGATTTCTCCCACCCAGAAAATTTCACTTTTCTTTTTTTCTACAATGAACTGAAGATATCCTAGAGAAGCTGAAACATCCCATTATGAAGTCAATATGTTAGAATGTTCCAGAGAAGCAGTTGCCTCAGTTTTCTTCTCTCTCCTAGCGTTTGGGAAACTCACTCAGTTGTGTAGCCAAAGTGGAAAGAGGTCACACTGTACTGACCTCTGAGAACTGGAGGACACCAGTTGAGGAGGATCGTCCTCAGGTCCACCCCACCATCACTCCATTCTGTTTAGTGTCCTGGGCTGTGATTAAGACAGAGCCCAAGAACTACCCACTAAGAGCAGAAGCTGTCCCTGGAACAATCTCTGTGAGTAAGTGTCAGTGCACATCTTTGTGTATGTAAACGGATGCCTCAGGAGAATGAATCTTGAATTGTGGAGGTTAGAAAAGTGCCATTTTGGAGAGTTGTAAGCAATTTCTCTCAGCTATGATAGAAATTGCACTTTACATTCATGGAAAACTTCCTTTTATGAGTTGGGTTGATTTTATGTATGAAGATATTAGATAAATTCTCAGATATAGCTAAAGAAGTGGTTAAAATGCTGATATGTGAATCTGAGATGTTAAATAATCTATTTAGTAATACCAATTCAGGTTTTCATTAGCAGAACTGTAATGCTATAGAATTAGATAATTGTGTTGCTGACATCCTGATTTAGGCTGCCTTATGTCTGAAAATATTATTTGTTTTCAGGATATCTCTTTGAGGAGATCATAAGGTCTTCCCAACCTTGGAGGGAAGATTGTGCAATGGGTTGGATCTGGGTTGGGCATGACCTGGGGACTAGTGGTATTTCATATAAAGTAATATCTAGAATTGATCAACCCAAGCTTTGAGAAAGTATTATAAAATATTGTGATGGCTTTTCTGGGCCTTGGAGTTCAGGCCACATTTTGTGGATAGGGGTGAGTGTTTTCGTCAAATAATTGGACATCTCCACCAAGCAGGCCTTGATCTGGGCCAGGGAAAGAACTTTTCTTCTCTCTGGTTAAAAGGAGAGTTAGGAACCTGGGCTCAAGTTGTGGGTATGCTCGGGGATTCCCAATTGTGGGAGCCATTCTGACTCCACATGTCCACCAGGAGAAAGCATGAAATACACTGTTCAGTAATTCAAAAAGTATGTGCCATGTACTGTACTAGATGTAAATGAAATGTTGAAGAAGAAGTGGGAAGGTTTAAGGCACAGTTCTTCTTCATTAATCAAGTCACACATTTAAAATGTAAATTTGCAATTGTGATCAGGTGCTATAACAGAAAGGTACATGATGTTATGTGAATTTGGATAATTTACCAAGTCAAGTGGTCTCAAGGATCTTTCCCTAAAACAATGACAATTCATCTGAGAACTAAAGCATGAGAAAGAATTAACTAACTGAAACAGTGGGGCAAGAACATTGTTGGAAGAGAGAATTAAATAGTAAATACAAAGGCTCTGTGGTAGAAGGGAGCATACACAATATAAAAGACTGAGAGAAGACCTTTGTGGCTAGAATGGAGAGAGAGGCTGGTATGTGTTGTGGCTGGAAAAGCACATAAGAGCTATATCAGGCAAGGCTTTAGAAGTTTGTAGCCTTCTTAAAGAGTTTTCTCTTTCCCCTTAGAGTAGTGGCAAGCTGGTCAGGTTTGAGTTTTGAAAAGATTACTCTTTTCATATTTTATAGATTTTGCACCTGGAGCTAATTGTATTGGGAGAGGAAAAGAGTGTATAAGTCAATTATATTGGGACACAGACCTCCCTTTAGCACTCTGAACCAGTAGTGGATTTGTGAAGAAAGCGAGGGTTCCTTGGAGAGTCCTGGACATTCCTGAATGGGGAACCTGATAAAAGCAGGGACTTTTGTAGAATGAGGACCCACATTTATTGTCAACTGTCTTTTAAACACAGTGTGGCTTTGTTTGGAAGTCACAGGCAGGTCATATCTGGGGAAATACAGTTATGTGCATATAACTAAATTGAGATCATACTGAACAGCTATCAATGAAATATCAAGTAAATCACTTTCTTTTATACATTAATATAGAGAACATTTCAATTTTATTCAATATTTTTCTATAGAATCATTATAAGTTGCTTTGTGCTGTAGCATTGCATAGATTTACTATAATTTCTCAATGGCTTGTTATTTATAAGTTTTTAATCATTATAAGCAATTTAATAAGTTATAGTTATGTCATTGCATACATGCTGGATAAGTCCTTGAAATCAATTATTCTGGGAGTGGGGGATGTGAGACTCCTGGGTGTATGTACAATTTAACAGCTTTTCTATAAAATGGCATATGTTTGTAATTGTTTTTCTTGCTACTGTGATCTCTCATCTGCAATGTTAAGAGGCCTTGCCAACAACTAATAGTAGTATTCTTTTCATTTTTGCCAATTTGACAAATAAAATTTGAATCTCATTTTAATTAGCATATCTTGACATTTAAAAAATTAAATCTGGAAGAAATCTTAGAGAGTATCTAATCTAACCACTCATTTTATAAAGCTCACAGAGGTAATGTGTTGGGTTGTTCCCAAGATCTCACAGCTAGTGAACTGCAGGGCAGGGATCATGAAACAGTTCTCCTGGATCTCATCCCAGGGTTCTTTCTTCTGAAACAGACTTAGCAGGGGTCCCTGCTGCTATTATCCAACTGGAAGCATCAGAGCATAAACGTTTGGGGAGAGAGTAGGTTTTTGTCCAACGAAAGATGATTAAGTTGCTGACTGCAGCCTATGGAAGCAATGGATGAACCCAATTTCCTGGCAATGCTTCTGCCCAGGGAAGAGGTCATGAGGATGATATACTCTACAGAAGGAGCTGGTTATCCTAGTTCCAGAAGCTCCTCTGGTGAGGACATTGAGTTAAAGAAAACTTACATGAAGGTCGTCAGGCTTCCCGATGACCCTAGCTTTAGTCTTATTAGGGTCAGCTCTTCTTGTCAATGGGCCTGAAGATGGGCATAGAAAGTGTTTAATCATTTCCTGGGTAGAGAGAGTAACAAAGTAACAATAGCTTATCAGGGTATATGGCAAGCTGGCGTCTTATAAAATGTGGAAAGAAGTTTGAGTCATAGTCAAAGACTTCAAATTATAATCTCACCCCTAGTTTTAGTTTGTGAGGAATGCTGCTGGGAGGGAAGTTTATGTCTTCAGTTTCCTCTTGCCCCTTTCAGTCCCTTTTGCACACTGTCATCATCTTTTGCAGTGCCATTGTCTTAAAGTCCTGTTTACATCCCAGGCCCCATTTGCCTCACACCAAGTCCAAAACAAATGTTATTTTCTATACAATATAGTATTTCAGTACAATCAACAGATAATGTTAATCTAAGGATGGAGAATCATTTCAGAGAGTAGAATGGGGAGAAATAAAGATTGAAACCAGGCAAAAAGAGTCAGAATGGATAGGAGGGAATCAGATAAATCACGAGGACTTCTTGTCTGCTTGCCCAATAAAGCTAGACGATGGGGTTTGGCATCCGAGACTCAACCTTCCTTTCTAGACTCAGAAGGTCTCACTTCATAGAACCTTTGGTCTGGTTAGATTGACCTGCCATTTTCTTGGGATGCTTGGTTTTTTCCTGCCCCTGGGACCTTGCCATTTTCCCTCACTGGAGTACTGCCTCTCCAAACGCATTCACCTACTTGAAATCTATCTCTTAGGCCAATCCTGTTAACCACCACCTGCACTTCTCTCTACTCCCTCTGAAACCATTCATTTAATGTTTCTAATTCTTATCTTTCAATGAACACATATTTTGCCTGTAACAATCACTGTAAGTTACGTTGGTAAAGGACCTAGGTACTGTTCTTGTGATAGCTTTGTAATGTGTCCAGCTGACACTAGACCAAACTGCATTTTCCAGGACTCCCTTTCCTGTGTGTTTCCAGGTAGAGTGGGCCACAGGAGAGAGACTTGTGTGGGATTTGGAGGGAAGAAGTGAAGCAGCAGCTATTTTGTAGCTCATACAGACTGTGGCTGATCAGCTGACTCAGACTGTTGCGATGAGGCACTGACTAAGCCTGCAACTGTCCTACCATGTCCTGTTTCCTCTTTTAGGGGTGTGTGTGTGTGTTTAGTTAGCTCCATTTTTAAGGGACCCAACTTTTGAAGGACACCCATCTCACTAAGTTCTGAGGCAAGAGAAGTGAAATATTTTGGTTCACCTTGTGCTTGGGAGCTCCAGCTTTATAATTCTCTCCCCTGACACATATCCCACCTTCTCTTCCTGACTGCCTGCCTTTGAATGTCAGGCTCCAGCAAAAGATGCAAAGATGACAGCCTTACAGAGAGTGCACAAGCTGCCTCCACAATTGTATAAGGCCAAATCACTGTTACACCTCCCTTTTAGAAGAAAGCTGAGGGGCGTAACTTACACACATGAAAACCAAACATATATTTGTGTGTGTGCATATAGAGCTTCACAAAGGCAATTTTCTTTTCTTTCTTTTTTTATTGGTTATGAATATTTGTGAGATACAAGGCTGATTGTCCCCCCTTGTGCCTTGATGTGAAGGCCAGATCTACATTGGCAGCTTGCCCATTACCACAAATTGCAATTGTACCCTGTGTCCCCCACCCAGTTATCCCCAACCTCCCCCCCTCCCCCTTCCCAACTCCACTTTGTATGCCTAGGTATGTTCTCTCCCTCTGCAAGTCCAACACACCACTGTGGTCTTTCTTTCTCTCCTAGCTCCCAATTTTGAGTGAGTACATGTGGTATTTATCCCTCTGTGCTTTGCTTATTTCACTCCACGTAAGTTTCTCCAAGCTCATCCATGTTGTTGCAAATGGGAGAATTTCATGCTTTTTTATGGCAGAGTAGTATCTCATGGTGTATATATACCACAGTTTCCTTATCCAATCATCCATTGATGGACATTAAGGTTGGTTCCATATCTTGGTTATTGTGAACAGAGCTGCAATGAACATGAAAGTGCAGGTATCCCTTTGACATGATGATTTCCATTCCTCTGGGTATATACCCAGAAGTGGGATTACTGGGTCATAAGGAAGATCTATGTGCAGTTGTTTGAGAAAACTTCATAATGTTTTCCATAGTGGTTGTACTAATTTACAATCTCACTAACAGTGTAGAAGAGTTCCCTTCTCCTCACACCCTCACCAGCATTTGTCATTCACAGTCTTTTTGATTATAGCCAGTTTAACTGGGGTGAGGTGATATCTCAATGCGGTTTTAATTTGCATTTCCCTGATGACTAGCGATGTTGAGCATTTTTTCATGTACCTGTTGGCCATTTGTATGTCTTCCTTTGAAAAATGTCTGTTCAGCTCCTTTGCCCATTTTTTAATTGGGTTATTTGTTTTTTTACTGTGTAATTGCTTGAGTTCCTTATATATTATGGATATCAATCCCCAGTTGGATGCATAGTTAGCAAGAATTTTCTTCCATTCTGTAGGTTGTCATTTCACTCTGTTGATTGTTTCCTTTGCTGTGCAGAAGCTTTTTATTTTGATATAATCCCATTTGTTTATTTTTGTTGTTGTTGCTTGTGCTTTATAAAGGCTCATGTTCATAAAGTCTGTGCCCAGACCTAGTTCCTGAAGTGTTTCACCTATATTTTCCCTTAGTAATTTTATGGTTTCAAGGAAGATGCTGAAAACACATTTGACAAAATTTAACATCCCTTTATGGTAAAGACTGTCAGCAAATTAGGTATAGAAGGAAAGTATCTCAACACAATAAAAGCCATCTATGACAAGCCCACCATTCTAAATAGGGAAAAACTGAGGGCTTTTCCCTTACAAATAGGAACAAGAGGAGGATGCCCACTCTCACCACTTCTATTTAACATAGTACTGGAGGTACTAGCCAGAGCAATCAGGCAAGATAAAGAAATAAAGGGAATCCAGATTGGAAAAGATGAAGTTGAACTATCCCTATTTGCAGATGACATGATACTATATATAGAAAAACCTAAAGACTCTATCAAAAAACTCCTAGAGCTGGTTAGTAATTTCAGTAATATTGCAAAATATGAAATAAATGCCCCTAAATCAGTTGCATTTATATACTCAAATAATGAACTAACAGAAAGAGAAATAAAGAAAGTAAGCCCATTTACAATAGTCATGAAAAAAATAAAATACCTAAGGATCAATTTAACCAAGGAGGTGAAATATCTCTACAATGAGAACTACAAATCGCTGCTGAAAGAAATTAAAGAAGACACAAAAAGGATTGGAAGAATTAACATTGTGAAAATGTCTATACTATCCAAAGTGATCTACAGATTCAATACAATCCCATCAAAATACCAATGACGTTCTTCACAGAAATGGAAAAAACAATCTTAACATTCATATGGCATAACAAAAGACCCTGAATAGCCAAAGCAATCCTGAGCATAAAAAAAGTAAAGCCAGAGGCATAACACTACCTGACTTCAAATTATACTACAAAGCTATAGTAACCAAAACAGCATGGTACTGGCATAAAAATAGACACTCAGACCAGTGGAGCAGAATTGGGAACCCAGAAATCACCCCTCACGCTTACAGCCATCTGATATTGGACAAAGGCAACAAAAATCTACATTGGGGAATAGACTGCCTCTTCAATAAGTAGTGCTGGGAAAATTGGATATCCATATTCAGAAGAATGAAACTAGATATGCACCTCTCACCATATACTAAAATCAACTCAAAATGGATTAAAGACTGAAGTACAATTTTCTTTTCTTTACAATATATTATTTCAGTGCAATAAATAGATAATAATAATGATAGGAGGATTTATAAATCATAACAGAGGAGTAGAGAAAGAAGTTATGATAGAAATCAGGCAAAAAGAATCAGAACCAATGAGGGTAAAGAGATATCTTAAGATTACCCAAAAGAACAAACTGAAAGAAATCATGATAAGCAACAACTGGAGTGGGAATATAGACAAAAATAAAACAAGAAGGTGGGAGAATACATAAAAAGTAAAATTAACAATTGGTAAGGACAGAGATTCCCAAACTTCCTCAGTTCCTTTAGTGTCTCAGTAATTCTTTTCATATTGCCTCTAGGCCCAAAGAAATACAAAACAGTTTTGCTTATTAAGTAATTAGGTTCAAACAACTTAATGAGTATTTATGTCCTAACAACTTAATGCCTATTGGGCACTGCACATTTTCTCAAACTTTGAATGAAATTGGACATCTCTACCCTAATTTCTATATCATATTGATTTCCACATTATACTTCCTTTTTATCAAATCCACTACTGAAAACCCAGCATCACAAAGGTACAACATTTTTGAAAGAAATGTAGTTATCAAATGTTGAAACTCTGAACTCCTTCAAGCTAGTAGTTTGCATGGTATCTGGCAGATGTTGCTATGCTTCCCTTGAAAATTGAAAATACCTCATGGTGCCCCTGTGAGTTTGCTAAGGCACCCTGAGGCACCTTGGCAAACAGACTGTGAACATCAGGCCTAAGACTTAAAAAAAAAAAAAGTAATGGGAGGAATTGTGGAAAAAAAGGAGAAGGGTTTAACAAGAAGGATATTATAAAAAGTGAAAATGAAAACCAAAACTACAACGTATATTTTGAAATTAATTAATTAATTAATTTATTCAACATTTATCGAGTACATACCATGTCCCAGACATAGGGGTTATGCTAGGTATAGAGTACATAGTGGTGAATGAGGTGAACATAGTCCCTGCTATCAAATAGATTTTAATCTAGCACGGACAACAGGCATGAGAAAAAAATGAAAATTATCATAGGAGATGAACATGGGGCTAAGAAAGCATATAGAAGTGAAATTCAATCTTGTCTGAAGGCCAGGCCAAGGGTTCTTAATGAAATGTGTTCTGACCTGAGACATGAAGGACAAATAAACTTAGCCAGAAGAAACAGTTGGCAAAAAGACTGTTCCGAGATGAGGAATCAACGTCCTCAAAGAGCCAGAGACTAGGAAGGGCATGGCCTTAAAGACACAGAAAGAATTTTGGGATGCCTGGAATATTAAAATTGAAGAAGATGGATTCTACAAGATGAAGGTGGGAAGACAGACACCATACCCTGGTAGGCCTTGTAAGACAGCTGAAAGACTGGACAATATGCTAACCACGAAGGGGAGACTTTGACAGCTTTTAAGAAACAGAATGACGCTAACAAATTTATTCCCCAGAAGGATCATACTGGCCACAGGGTGAAGAATTGATTGCAGGAGAATGAGACTGATGTAAAGATGAGTTAGAAAGCTATTGAAATAGGTAGCTGTTAGATAAGGTGTTGTAAATGTTGGTACCGTTTCTCTAAGCTGCTGAGAAAGTAGTTTTAGGTGGGATCCAGAAGAATTAGCCTAAGATAGTTGTTCTCAAACTTGAGCATGCAACAGAATCACCTAGAGGGCTTGTTAAACTACAGATCATTGGGTCCCTCCTGCAGAGATTCTGATTTGGTCGGCCTGCAGTGGGGCCAAAGGATTTGAATTTCTAACAAGTTCCTTGATGTTGCTGATTTGGAAACTAAACTTTGAGAATCACTGGCCTAAAATACGTAGTAAAGAATGAAAGATAAAGAGGGAACCATAGACTGGTCACTGAGGGAGCTTCACTCTCTGGCTTTTATTATTTCCATGAAGTTGAAGGAGAGGTGATCTATTTAGAGCCAGTGGGGAGGCAACAAAGCCACTGGTCTGAGAGTGGAGGGTGCTTAAAATAGTGATGGTGTTAAACAGGGCGGAGGTTTGATTAGGGAAGAATGGCAGTATATTGAGACAGTGCTGAGCTTCCAGATAAGGGTGGTGATGTTAAATTTACAGTGACACAAAACTACCTATTTTCGTGAATTTTATACAACAAAACTCAATTGCCCAGATGATGTGCAGAGAAGGCAGATGTTTGGGTTTACCAAGGCCTGCTGTATTCCAGGGCTAGAATTACAGAAGGGGGTGAGGTGAGGGAGAGGAGGGAGTCACTGAAACATTGGGCCTCGAATATTAGCTAAAGTGAAAGGAAAGAGAAGGGAGGAAGAGCCTGACAAGGAAAAGGTTGAGAACTAGAGATCCTGATGAATTGGAAAAAAAATGGATATAGTGGGGGCTAATGAATGAGGAAACTAGAATAGTAAGATATTTTAGTTATAGAATAAAGGGTCTTACATTTATGATGTCAGTTCCAGGTCATGATGAATTCCAGGGTGGCCATGAGAGTAGGTGACTAAACTGGAGTGGAGAAGGTCATTGGAAATGTGGAGTCAAGGTGCTGAGATTTCAGGGAATTTTTCTCTCCTTGGATGTTGCAAATTGCTAGGATGGTGGAAGAAATTAAGGTGATGGCAGTGAGCTGGGTGTCAAAGTCTTCCATGAATGGGGTAGACAAGCCAGGAGCTCATTAGTCCTCCCTGATAAAGAGGAGTATAGGATAATTAGCCAGTGACATGAATGAGCCTCAAAGGAGGAGAGACGTATAGAAGAGAGTGGAGGAATTGAATGGACTCAGAGCAGCAGTGAAGAGCAAGGATTTCCCTGATTTGGACCTTCAAGAGGGGGGCGGTGTTGGAGAATGAACAGTCTTCCCTTGAGAGACCTACAGGGGCAGCAGAGTCCTTGGGGGAGGGCTAGGTATTTCTCTTAAGTAGACAAGGCAATGTTTAGTAAAGAAGTCAAGGTTGTGGGGAAGCATGTTAATAATTAAATATGAGTTTTAGAGAACACAGTGGAAACATTTTAATTTATGGCATAGAAGCAGCTTATTAGAGAAAATTGCTGGCAAGGAATCAATAAGCTTGTCATAGCCTTATTTCTTAATTTATAGTTTGTTGAAGATTAGAAAAATTGATTTGTACATTGACTGAGACTGTCAATTAGATAAGGAAAGTCATTCACATGTTTCTTGAATTCCAGCAGGTGTGGTCATTTTAATGGCACAGAGAAAAATTAAAACATAATTAGAATATTGATAATTTAAAAGCAGGAACTGAGGTTGTATTATGTTATGCATTTTAAGAATTATGTTTGTAAACCATATAGAAATGAACCCAGAAATTTTGAGATGAAAGCCAGCTATGTATGACTGACTAAAAAGATTAATGTGATTATGATTTATTATGCTCTTTGTCCCTGCTGCTGTTGAAAGCCAAGTGGTTGATGGTTTTTATTCAAAAGGAAGAAATTGTACTGAATTTATTATATTGCTAGATAAGATATCTTAAAATACATGGTAGAACATTTTAGGGCTGAGTCTTTTAGCAGAAAATAAATTTATATATCTGTAAAAAAAAGATTTAAAATCCTGCTTATTCTCATTTTTTAGAGTTATATTCTGGTATGGGTGGGATTTGCAACTCTAAGTTTTTGAGAAATCTGGCTTCTGAGATCATGTGTAATGACTGTCATGGAAGTGATTGAATGCAGATTTTATTTCACATGCACATGGCTAAGCTATTGACTAGAAATGGAATTGTTTCCCCATCTGAAGAGAAGGGGATGGTAATGCTATGCTGGGCTGCACTCAAAGATTCATTACTGTCCCTTTCTTCCCCTGCTCTGCTGTATTCAGCAGGGGAGCTACCCCTGCAGGATGCCTTTTCTGGGCTTCTGTCCTGGGTTAGGCCAATGGGAAGCCTTGGCAGGAGATTGGAACACTGGCAGATGGGTGATGCGGGCTATTTCTCTACAACCCCCCCCCCCAACTTGGTGGCATCTCTGGTACTGCTTGTTTCTTCCCTATGACTCCTCAATGACTCCTCAACCCCTGGGCAGCCCTACCATGAGTCTAGCTTCTGCCAACTCAGACCCTATGTTTCAAAAATCCACTTCTCTCTCTGTTTCCTTCAACTTGACAGTGGTTGCAATTTCTGCTGTTTCTGCTTGGATGCCACAACCCCCCCCCCCCCAACTTGGTGGCATCTCTGGTACTGCTTGTTTCTTCCCTATGACTCCTCAATGACTCCTCAACCCCTGGGCAGCCCTACCATGAGTCTAGCTTCTGCCAACTCAGACCCTATGTTTCAAAAATCCACTTCTCTCTCTGTTTCCTTCAACTTGACAGTGGTTGCAATTTCTGCTGTTTCTGCTTGGATGCCTCCCTGACCCTCATTCCTGTATTAAATTACCTTTGCTTTAAATACTTAGAAGAAAGGTTTCTGTTTGCCTGGTTGGATCTTGATTGACAGAAATGTCTAACTTACAAAGTTCTGGTAAAGACTCTCAAAGATAAGTATCTATAAAGAAAATAGGGCAGTGACTGATAGGTGCTTAACACATTTTCAAGTGAGAAAAGCAACTTTACAAAGCTGTATGCATCATCCTTCTAAATGGTATCCCCCAAAAAGTCACAGGCATCACAAAAACAATGTATAGACATATTAAATATCTGTAATCACTTTCCCAGCTCCTGATAAATCACATCAGTAGGAAAAATTTTGAAAAGTGAAGCCAAAGCTGCAGAGATTTGAATCATTTTGATAGCAGTTTGAGGAAAATAACAGTCATCAGAATAATTTCCAACTTTGAAGTAGTTACTGCCGCAGTTATAAAGAAGTTCAAGGACTAGATATTTGCATTTTATGCAAAGAATGTTTTTGTGAAGGCCACCTATAATTCAAAACTCATAAAATTCTAAACTAAATTTTCCATAAGCTTGAATAAATTTAGCTTGTTTTACCAGCACAGGGTGTTATGGCAATTGATCAGCCTCCTTCATGGTCTTTTATCATGTCTAACTTTCTCCCATAGCTATTGATTTTAGCAAATTTCTGCACTCACACTAGCCCCATCACTTTATCAATAATATATGGAATATTATATATATGGAAACAATTAGAGTATGATAATGGTGGATAAAAATAACAGCACAAAATTTCTTGTCCAGTTCTGATGCAAATAAACAAAATATGATTTACATGCTGTGTGGTTGAAAGATTGTGGATGGATATTTTTAATTTACCTGAAAGGATCATCTATTTGGCAATAGCATACATGTAGTTTATAGTAAAGTTGGCCTGCCAGGTCTGAAATCATAAATTTCTTGGTGAGCTTTTATAATTTGGGAGGTTTAAATAATTTTTTTCAAGTTTTATAACTGAAGTGAGAATTTAGAAACGTTTTTTGCATCACATCAAATTTGCACAGTTCATTTAACATAAAATGAAAACCCAAGGTCATTGCAAACGTTCTGATGCTCTATCCTGAAGTCCAGGGACATGTATGTACTCAGAGGTTTTTTAAAAAAAATTATGTAAATTTTTAAGGAAAGCTTAAAAGAATTGTTTCATTCAGGGCCAACCCCGTGGCTCACTTGGGAGAGTGTGGCACTGGGAGCGCCGAGGCCGCGGGTTCGGATCCTATATAGAGATGGCCGGTGCGCTCACTGGCTGAGCGCGGTGTGGGCGACACCAAGCCAAGGGTTATGATCCCCTTACTGGGGACACACACACACACACACACACACACACACACACACACACACACACACACACACACTCCTCTGAATTTTACATTAACTTACTATCCTTTTAAGTGTAATAATTAGGGATAGTGATGAAATATTAATTAAAATGCTATCATGTCTGATAACTCCTCTTTACTCCGCAGCTCTCCTCCTATTAAAGCTAAAACACGAGGCTGAGGAATCCATGACCTTAATAAATGCAGGGGAGAAACAATAATTTTGAGAGAAAAAATGCTTTGAGTTTGAAGAACCTGGGCATTTGTACTGGAAAAAAAGTCGCAGCATTGAAGTACTTGGGTCATGAAGTCAAGCCATGAACAGGTATGAAAAAAATACTGCCAAAGATGTTTCTCCATCTCTCAGAATAGATAAATGTCTTAAGAACTAGGAGGAAGGGAGAGTTGGAGGGAAGGGAAGAAGTGAGTTCTAAGTTTTTCATCTCGATAAGTGAGCCCGCACCCTGCTCCTTCTGGTTGGAAGGGAGGAATTGGAAATTAAACCCCCCAGATGGACTTGGGTATTCAAGACCAGAGGCAACTGAAGCCCTACTTCAGGGGCAGAGTCCAGGAAGACAGCAAGCTGTGAAGGGAAGCCCTCCTGAATGCCTAAGAACTCAGGGAGGTGACTGGAAATGTCTATGTGGCATGTCTAGGCAGAGAGGACATCAGTGGTTTGGAAGGTCGCTGCTATTGTCAAGCAGTGTCTGCATGTTTCTGTGCCTCCAGTATGAGCTCCAAAGCACCTGAGGTGCAATGTTTGGACCCCTTGTCTAGAGACCCAGTGTCGCATCCATGACTTAGTGCAGTGATTTTAAAAAACTTTGGCCCATGACCTACAGTAAGAAAGACATTTTACATTGTGGCCAAGGACACACAAAATGTTCATAAAATAATTATTTGTGATGCTGGTTTATATTTTCTTTTCTTTCCTATTTTATTCTTTCAATAAAAGCTTCTGGTATGATCTATTAAATTAATGTTACGAATTGAAACCTACAGCTTGAAAAACATTCTTTGGTGGGTGCCTGTGGAAGCTATGCCTCAGCACTCTGTAATGCCTCTCTGTCCACAGGACGTAAACAAAGGGGAGCAGAGACCTCCAAATTGACTGAGATTGGGGTCAAATGCAGAAAAGGCAAAGTTATAAGTGTATAGTTATATTTCATGCAGGTCCAGGGATGTGGAAGAGAAATTTATATTCACTGCAATATTCAGTGCTTATACTTAATAAAGAAAAATACATTTGAAAATCAAAATTGAGTAGAAAAGAATGCTAATGCCTTGCTTTTCATAAACTGCACATGAACTTTTTGAATCATTTGGCATAATCAGTGCAATATTGCCAATCTAATGGTAGATTCCTGAATTATAGGGGAAATACATGGTGGCAAATAACCTTTTAGAAAATCAACTTTGCTAACTCAAAGTTATCACAGGGTGATGAGCACTTGGTCAGGAAAGAGTAGATAATATTTTACACTTCTTTCAAATCAGAAGGATATACTGTCTGCTGTGCACAATGAAGGTAAGATTTGAGTGATAACATTTTGCCAGTGTTCAAGTAAGGGCCTGGAACAGGCTCACCTATACCATGGATCCTATATATCATGTTAATATATATATAGGGTCTGGGGGTTCTATATCATGTTAACTACTCTTTTCCCTTAACACATTTTCATTCTTTCCTTATATTTATGATCTTGTCTGTCACAGTCAATGATAATAATCCCTTGGCGGAAACCAAGTCAACATCTGCCAAAAAATTAGATTGCTGGTATTCTGTAACATTAAGTCACTTCATCTCGTTGGCCTATAACTTAAAAAAACCACGGTAGGCCCAGAAATGTTGGAGTGAGCAGGACTAAAGCCATGTTGGGACCTAAAACTGCCTGAGCTGCAGGATTTTAAAAAGGACTATTTTTTTTTTCTCTCCACTCTTTCTTCCCATCCCCTGACTTTCTTATCTCACTCGCTAAATAAGAAAACAAGGCTGAGAAGCTAATTAGTACTTTGTAAAGTTAGTAGTTCTTTCTTTGAGACTTGTAGAATTTTGAAAAATTATCAAGGTCAAATGGCTAAAGCTGACCTTGGGCACCAGCCAAGTACACTGGAGCAAATCAAAATCTTGCAGGGTCCTGAGATAACAGCGAAGATGAGAACAGAAACCAGACGAGGCCTTGGTGAGACCTTGTACCTGAACCATAGACATGGACCCCTCGTAACTAATGTCTCCTTCTCTCCTGCTTTTCACCTCCCACATTCCATTCCCTCAACCCCTCCTTTAAAACCCCTCAGTAAATCTAAATCTTTGAGATGGGGTAGCTTACCATCTCCCTCAGTTGAATACATCTGCTTTTCTAACAGCAACCGTTTGACTTCTGAGTCTTTTTTTTTCTTTCCTTCTCAAGGGGGTGGGTAGCCCAACCTGAGTTTGGTAACAGAAACAAGTTTCTTAATGACCCAGAAATATTGACCTAAGACAGTAAGGCAATAGGGAATATAATTCTTGATCTGCTAGTCAAGGAAGATTGTCATGTTGACACACCACGGGGAGCAGTGTGACTTACCCTGAATTGGCAAGAAAGTGACAGAGACACAGACTGATGGAAAACTTGCATTGGAGCCCGAACCTCAGGCAGCCCATAGAGTGCAGGACAAAGGCCTTTTGTTTTTTTACATTAATCACCCTGATAACCCAGACTCACTCTATGGTTCTTGAGCTCACTGTAGACCTGGCAGGAGTGGGATCTTTGGTGAAAATATAATGAAATAGAATAATTACACTTGTCCTGTGAAATCTTCCACTCTGTCCCTATATTCCTTGCATGTATTTATGATTAGGAAATCTCTGGTTTTCTTTCTTTTTTTTTTTTTTTAAGTAAAAATTGTTACGTCTTTACGAAATCTCTTGTTCTAAGCAAGAAGTCACAAATAAATCCCTCTGGGGGCCAGCTGGAAAACAAATAAATAGATGAAACCTAATGTAAGAGAGTAGAGATGATTATGGAAAATTAGAAAAAGCACAGCTTTTTCTAAAGGCAACCAAACACACATTTGAAAAAAATCACTGCGTAGAGTTAAAACAACTGCTCTGTGGCTGAATTCTGCTTTGGTTTGCCTTAAATCAAGAAAGAAAGAATTCAGTTCATTCTTTAAGAGTACAGTGAAAATATGAATACAGGTCTGACCACTCCAATCAAACTCAACTTAATCCTGCTGGGGGCCCCAAGTCTCAAATCAACTACGGTGACCCAGACTTTAAGCAGACATTAACTCAGAGAAAGGGAGGGGGCAACTATTTATGGTAGGGGTGGAAAGTTGTGTCAACTTTACCTGGAAGACTTTTTCAAAATGCCTACATCCATTCATTTCCCCACTGACCCTGAGATCGTGTTGTGAACCATCCTAACCAAAGATGATTTCCCTCCCAGATAAGAATTATTGCTGTAATGAGCTATTGTTACTGCTGGTATTAGTCCCTTTCTGTTGCTTGTAACAAAATACCCGAATCTGGGTGATTTATAAAGAAAATGAAATTTATTGTTTCCAGTTTCTGAGGCTGGGAAGTCCAAAGTCCAAGGAACACATCTGGTGATAGCAACAGCGACCCAGGAGTTTCACACTGCAAGATGGTGGAAGCAGAGAATGAGACGGAGTCTCTTCTCTCTCTATTGAAGCCCTCAGAACCACACCCCGACCACCATTTTTAATCCATTCACTAAGGTACGGTCCTACAATCTAATCATCTCTTCAAGGTCCCACCTCTCAATTACCATAATAAGACTTCCTACCCTCTTTACACTGTCGCAATGGAGGCTAAGTTTTGGGGGGACATTCAACCCAAGGCATTGCTGATGATAGTATTTGGTTCTATTTTGATGTGATGGAGGTGTAGACAAGATTGAAAACTATTCCCTTTGAAGGTCATGTACTCCAGTAAAATTTTGACTATTTTGTACTAATTCTCTTTCTCTCCAGCTCCAGTATCTAGTCCTGATAAATAATAAAAGGTCAGAAGGAAATCTGATCTCTTCTTGTAAAAACTCTATTTGTTTTTCCTTGAATCAGTGTTACTGTCTTACCTCAGATATAGTTCTTAAGAAAAATCATCAAAATGTAAATCTGGAAAATTTCTCTACAGTGAGATCCCCCCTCCCCTGCTGCCCTGGCCAAGTGAAACTTTTTTGTTATTTTCTTAGGCTGTTACAGTTGTACATCACATGCATGCAAATGAGGTATGTATTTTTAAAAAAACGTGTACTATTTTAAGGGAAGAAAATTTGCCAGAAACTAAAGAAATGGTTCAAAGCAGTTTATTTTTTCTTACTAATTAAACCCAGAGAGTAGAAATATAGGTATACATGTAATAAGATGGAGAAAACGTTATTCTCCAGAATTTCAGGGACTGAAAAGGGCAGACTAGCTTCGCCTTGATAAAATAAGTCCTTGAGATGGGGGTGGGGAGGCCTGAGAATCTACATTCTGCAGGAGTGTGTTGGGGAGGAGTTTCTAGGGAGGAAGGGAGAGACCTGTGGCTTGGGACATGATTCTTTCCTGTAACTCTTCAAGCCTCAGTAAATCTACAAAGCTCTTATATTATCACAAGTATGATTGGATTTTCTAAATGGAAAGCAGTAGTGTCCATACAGGGATTCTTGAAGTCCACTTTGCACTGCAAGTTCATTCTACCTGTCACTTGGAGTGTTGCAGTTGTCCCCTAAGAAGTTGCTGTCTCTTATTCAGGCAACTTTTCTCCCAAACCATCTGCACTCAGCTGCCAAACTGATACTTCTGAATTTTAAAAAATTATGCCCTGTTTAAAAAATAACATTTGGGGACTCTTGGTTACATTACAAGAGAATGTCAAACTTTGTATCATAACATACACAGGACTCTTTGGGATGTTGTCCCAATGCAGTTTTCCAGGTTGATTTCTCGTCCCTGTCTCCTCCAACATCCCCATGAAACTTTGTTCCAAGAATGAAGGTCTTGCTGGTATTTCCTGAAGGGGCCATGCTTGATCATGCTTCTGTCATGCTTTTGTCTCTTTGTTCACACTGACAAACCCAGTGTTTAATGCTTCTAGGGTCAGAAATAATGACTCGTGAGAACGTCAGTTACATTAAGGAGGAGAAAAGAATTTTGTATAGGACACTAAGATGGTCAAACATTGATAGCTCTATTATTTTTAACAGTTTGGTTATAAATGTTTATGCATTATTTTAAAATAATATGAAAAGAAGTATATACCCCTATTCTGTGGATAAAATTTGGATGCTGCATTGGCTTCATTAATTCATATGATCAAAAAACTAGTGTCATAAATCCAGGTTGGAAATCAGTCTTTTCAACATTCCTATCAGCAATAGTGGCTTGCTTTTTCTGTATAGCCATGGCAACCAGTTCTCTGCAAGTTATTTGGGTATAGTTCACATAGGGTTTTCTTTTTTTTTTTTGTAGGAAAGCTGCAAGCAATTTGTTTTCCTTAAAAAACGTAGTGAGTAAAATGAGATTATACAATATGAGACTATCAAATTTTATTATGTAAATGCAAATAAAATAAAATATATTGCATCTAAAGTGCCTTTGGGTATTAAGAAGAGCCTAATGGGATTTACATAAATTCTCATAAATAAACCTCCTCAGGTTACCCAAGTCCTCAGGCAAAGGACAGTGAACTGCAGTCTTTGACATTTTATGAGATCTTGGCATTTTTTGACTGTTTTATACAGAAGTCTCTTAATATCATTCTTCATGAAATGATAGAAAATTTAAAAAGATTGTTGCTTCAGCCATCTGTATTTACTGCAGCATCCAGTTTTTATCTGACTCAGTCAGATTTCACTGGTTGGTAGAGGAGTTGGATCATTCTGAAGACAATGTTATATTATCAATTCATGCCAGGTTGTTGTCATTGAAAAATGATAGTAATATTGTCTCTTATTTAATGGGAAACTATGGGTAAAATGTAATCCCACTTAAATTAGAGGTTTCATAAGGTAAAAAATTGCAACGTGTAGCATTCTGTGTTTTATTGAGTAGACAAGGTAAGAAGGTCATTTAGGCATTGAGTACTGAAATTTCAACACAGAAATAAGAAGTAACCCTTTTCCCTTCCCCCTTAATAATTTGGATAATACAAATTCTGTCTTTTCTTAAAGCTTTACTATTTCTTTTATTGTCAATGTTTAGATTTCTGATTTTTGTGTGTGTGTGCATGTGTCCCTGCCTCTTGCTTTTTCTATGATCCATTACTTTCATCTGTAGATAGAAATCCATGTGTAATATGTAGCTAGTGTATTGATTTGAGAGTCAAACTTTTTACAGATTTTTGTTATTGTAAGCAGTGGTGTGCTGGTAAATGTGTAATAACAGGCTTTCTGGGGGGAAGCCCTGATTTATAATATTTGCCAATTTCCATTATGTAAATACTTCTACCATGGCTGATTTCAAATTATCAGAAATGATGTCACTGAATGCAGAATTGAAAAGAGATGTGCAGTGGTTCACCATTACATAGTATTTCTGCTATACAGATACAACAGGCATAATTTCAAGAACATATAAATAGTAAAGTGTAGTAACATAATTAGGTGATAATTTTGAGTATTTATTACCTTTGATTTTTTTTTTTTTCCTTTTTGTCTTTTTTACTGACCGGTAACGGGATCGCAACCCTCGGTGTTGCGCCCGCACCGCGCTCAGCCAGTGAGTGGGAACCAGTCTCCACATGGGATCCGAACCCTCGGCGGGAGCGCCGCCGTGCTCCCAAGCAGCACACTCTCCAGTGCGCCACCGGGCCGGCCCTTACCCTTGTTTTTGATAGAATCTATTTAATTTTAAGTTAATATCTTTAATTTTTAATAGTTGGCTGTAACAACCAGCTCACACGATTCTTGACAATTTAACAATCTGCTTGTACATCATGGTCTGAGTCTGGCTCTAGCACATCACTGTTTGTGGGTGATTGATGATATACCATGGAACGGAGTTTGAACAAGTCTTTGAGTGGTTAAGCTTTGAATATGTTTATAGATGTGTCAGTTCCTTTCAGAAATCAGAAAACAGAAAATTAACTAATTGAAGGGCTGCCCCAAGTCTGTGGCTGAAACACCTAAATCTTGCATTATCATACACTGACTCTCAGACGCACTGACCTCCCCCACTTGAATATCCCTGAAATTGGGATGCATCTTATAATTGAGACACTCCCTTTCTCATAGTTTACTTTGCAATGTGTTTCTGTGGTACCTAAAATAATGGTGCATCTCAACAGCTATGGCATCTTAGATTTGACAAAATATGGCACTTGAAAGCATAAGAAATTGCCGATTTGGGTAAGACACTGTTAGATTATGTTTTCTTATTGGCAAATACAAGAAAATACTTTCATATTCTATGAGTTGAGCATCTTAACATTAATTCAAAATATGTAAGTACTGCATTAGAAAGAACATGAAAGGTCCAATCTATCAAATGAAGGAAGTTGATATTAAAATGTTCTAATTCTTAAAGTCAAAACTATCATGGTCTGAGAAGAAAACATCATTATTTTTCTTATCATAGCTTCAATGTTAATGTACACTGTGTGAAGAATGATGCATGTACTAATCTATTTCCTGTAGTAATTGACTATATCCATTACGTGTTTTAGAGATGGTAAATAAGGGTTTGTTAATGCAGAAAAAGCCAGTAGGTGACATTTGAAATGTTAACAGGGTATTAAGACCCAGAGAGATAGGAAAGTGCCTTCAGTTCACTTCAGCTGCCGAATCATTCCATCTTCTGAGTTTAGTAAAGAGCCATGTTGTATTCATGTTAAGACAGAGAAACAAATAGGGTGTTTTATTTTCTCTCTGCACATGGCCTGCTGTGGCAAATCAGTTTACTGATTACATGGAGGTAATAAAAGCAAAAGGAGGCTTCTTCTCTCATGGAGATTGATTGTTAGTTCATGTTTTATCTTTTAAAATAGAAAATAATATTTATGCTAGTATTGTGTTTTTCTGTTTATAATTGTTCTCCATATTTAGTGACAGTATTTAAAAACTACAGAAAAGTATAAAAATGAAAATGAAAGTCATGTATAATCTCATCAATCAGGATTCACACTTTTGTGCAGGATTTTTTTGTGAATATCTCTGATTTTTCCAGAAGAAAATTCTTTGGAGTGATATCATTATGAAAAGAGAATGCACATTTGTAAGGCTTGAAGGCCTTCAGAAAATTGGACCAATTTACACTGCTAACGATGGCATATGGGAGTGCCTATCTACTGCACCCCAGTTAACATCAGATATAATCATTTAATTTAATAGCAAACAATGGCACATCATTGTTTTAAGTTATATCTATTTGACTGTGGATGCATAGATTAATGATGCTTTGATGCTTAACCTTTGACTAAGCTTGAACTGCCTTGCACATATTTGTTAGCTATCTATATTTCTTCTGTGAATAGCTTTGCTTTCAAATGTTCACATTTTACATGCTAATGTGTAAAATATCTCTATATAAGGGATAAAAACTCTTGCCATGAATATTTCAGATATTCTTCCTAGTTCAACTTTTTTTTTTTTTTTTTTAAGATGATAAAATAATGCTCAGCACTGAAAGTACATAGTTCCATAGTTCTATACTGGAAAGTATAGAGACAAATATAAAAGTCATGATAATTGAAAGAAAGTGAGCCGAGACACTGGGTACTGATCAAGCTTTACTAAAGGAAAGGAATCTGCTGGACTGTGCTCAAAATGGAGGCCAGCACCAGGCCTGGGGGTGGGAGAGCTTATATAGACTGTAAGGAAGGCTGATGTAATCAGGGAGGAGTTTGGTGCTGGTGTGGAAGAGTTTCTATTTCTCAGAAACCACAAGGTTTCTCATAAAGGAAAGGCTGGTGGCCATTTTGTGCTGAGTGTGTTTAAAATGGCACCAGTCACATCTAAGATGATGCCGTTCACATCCAAGATGGCGCCGGTCATGTCCAGAACCTATAATTCCTGCCTTTTAAGTATAGGGAAAAGAGAAAAGGGACAGAGGTTTTATTCTTCTGAAGCTACTTCCTGCTGGAGATGGGCAAAGATATGAAAAAACAGAAGATGTATGTTGTGGGTAAAACAATTAGGTGGTGGGGTATTGGTTTCGTGTAGGGAGGCTGTATTCTTCTGGGGGAGGGTTGCTGATTCTGAGGGGCTGATATCCTCCTCCTATGAAGAATTCGGTGACCTTTTGGTTGGTGAAAGCCTGCATACTTTTCTGTAAGAAACTAGAGAAACACCAAAAGGAGCAGGGACCAAGAAGAAGTCCATTGTGGTTAAGGGTCGGGCGTGTTTTTGTCCTGAAGTCCTACCCCATTGCTATAGCCTAGGTGAGTGGTTTGGGTGAAGCAGAAATGTTTTTGTTGGGGTGCGGGGGACACTAGATTCCAGCAGAATCCCCTTTGGAAAGAGCTATCCAGTAGTTTTTATACCCCCGTAAGAACATGATGTGGCAGTTGTCTGGTCATAGCATGTTGTGGGAACATATGTCAGGGATGTGAGTGTGTCCTGTAGGGCTCCCCCAAAGATTCTGGTGGCAGACCCGGGAGGTTGGAAAGTGTCCTTCCACACACCAAGACCTTGGTTATACATTGTGAACAGGGTGTGGCATATGTCTCTGTTAGGAAAAGAAGCAAGAGGAAGAGAAAAGGCAAGCGTTCAGGGGCTGAGAGGTTGAGAGGGTGCCTAGTAGGAAAAAGGAGTAGAGGGTAACCTCATCGGGGGTGTAATCACAGAGGATGCCCTGCCAGGCTAATTCAGTTACCCACTCAAGGATGTCTTCAACACTGGAGGTGGCGGGTCAGGACCAGTCTTGGAGCAGCTCCTGTGTGAGGGACACAAAGCGGGCCTGTAAGAGTGAGAGGATAATCACCGGGGGAAAGATCACCCTTCTTCTGGGATTGGGGGAAGAGCGGAGGTCCTGGAGATTTTCAGTTTTGTGGGTCCTAAAATGGATGAAGTGTAAGGAGATGTTGGGTTGGGGGTTTGAGCAGAGGGACCCCTCTGGCTTGGTGTTAACAGATTCTTTGGGTAAAGTCTCAGGTGCTAGTTTTACCAAGGATAAGTGATACCAAGGGGCCTTTCCTAGTACCTTTACTGTGGTGAGAGTGGTGAGAAGTACTGTATAAGGCTCTTTCCAGCATGGTGAGAGGGGCCTTAGGATTTGGGTTTTAATATACACTTGCTGTCCTGGGCTCTGTTTAAAGTCTGAGGGGGTGGTGAAGAAAAGATGAGGTAATAGAAGGTTGGCCCGTTCCTGAAGAAGATCCCTAATGAGCTAAAGAGCAGGGAGATACTGGCCTAAGGGTGATGAGCTGGAAGAGAGAGGTGTGAGAGTGAAGGGTCTACCATACATAAGTTCGAAGGGGCTGAGGCCAGTGGGTTTGCAGGGGGCAGCTCGCAAGCGAGTGAGTGCTAGAGGGAGAAGTTGGGTCCAAGAGAGGTGAAGTTCCATGGACAGCCTCTGCAGTGTATAACCCCAACCTCCTTTGGGAGTTGTGCAGCCTCAAGAAGTATCTTGATAAGATGTCCATCTTTTATGGGCCCTCCTTGAGTGGTCATGCATCCTCTCTCCTTCCATATGGCCGTGCAAGAGTGTAGGATGTGGTGAGCATACTTAGAGTCAGTGAATATATTGACTCATTTGTTACTTGCCAGAATAAGAGCACAGGTGAGGACAATGAATTCTCTCTGTTGGGAAGTGGTGTTAGGGTGGGGAGGGGGGCAGCCTCGATAGTTTGTGTTAGATTTACTATGGCATAACCCCCCTGGGCGGCTGGCGTGGAGGTGGTACTCCCATCTATGAACCGTGTATGTTGGGGCTGCGTGATGGGACGTGGGGAGATGTGTGGAAAGTGATTGAGAAAGAGGTCTAAAGCCTCCATGCAATTATGTTCTAAGGGTCTTGAGAGTTTTGGGATGAGAGTGGCTGGATTTAAGGGAGGGCAAGGTTTAAAGGAGAACTGGGAATTTTCAATGAAGGTAAGGTGGATAAGTTGTAGGTGGGAAGGGGAGAGAATTGACCTGGCCTTATGGCTGAGAAGGTCTTAAAGATGATGTGGGGGAACAAATGACTGTTTGTTGTCCAAATTTATTTTAGAGGTTTCTTATGTTAAAGGGGTGGCTGCCGCCAAGGCCTGTAAACAGGGAGCCCATCCCCAGGCTGTGGTGTTTAGTTGTTTACAGAGACATGCAACAGGGTAGAAAATATCTCCCACCTCTTGTTCTAAAACCCTGACTGCCAATCCTTGGGTTTTGGTGATGTATAGGATAAAAGGATGAGATAGGTTTGGGAGGGATAGGGCTGGGGCTGCAAGGAGAGCAGCTTTTAATCACTGGAAGGGAGAATGAATGGGCTTTGTGGGATCTAAGGGAATGGCAGGATCCCCTTTGGCTGCCCATAAAGTGGTTTTGCTAGCATGCCAAAGTTGGGATCAGGCCAAGTGAAGGTGGACAGGTTTTGACAGGAAGGGTGTAAGGGGGTAGAAAAAAAGGCATCTTTGAAGTCAAGTACAGAGAAGAAACGGGTTGTTGTTGGGATTGTGGATAGAAGAGTATAGGGGTTAGAAATGATTGGAGTTATGGGAAAAGAGGCACATTAATGGCCCTGAGGTCTTGGACTAAATGGTATAAGCCATTAGGCTTTATAACCAGAAGGATGGGTGTATTGAAAGGTGAGTGGGTAGGCCATAAGAGATGAGAAGAAAGGAGTTTGTGTACGATGGGTTTTAAGCCTATTAGGTGTTTGTTAGAGATGGAGTATTGTGGGACATTAGGAAACAAAGAGGGGTTCTGCAATTTAACAAGGATAGGGGAATGGTGCATAGCAATGGAGGGAGAAGAAGTGTCCCGTACTAGGGATTAACCTTGTCTGAGGAGGAGGGGAAGGTGGAAGTCTCAGGAGCCAGGCCTGGGGGGCCTCTAACAGGAGTATTGTAGCTGGAGGTAGAGTGTTTAGGGTAAGAGTAGCTTTGAATTTTTTTTTTTTTTTTGTCTTTTTCCATGTCCGGCAACGGATCGCAACCCTCAGTGTCGCCCCCGTACCGGACCGGGACCGGCAACGGGATTGCAACCCTCGGTGTTGCTCCCGCGCCTCGCTCAGCCAGTGAGCGGGAACCGGTCTGTATGTGGGATCCGAACCCTTGGCGGGAGCGCCACCGCGCTTCCCAAGTGGCACACTATAGCAGTGCGCCACCGGGCCGGCCCAGAGTAGCTTTGAATTTGAAAAGAATGTCTCGTCCCAGGAAGGGTGCTGGGCATTGAGGCATTATTAAAAATTTGTGTGTGAATTGGGTGTGAGGTAGGGTGCAGGAGAGGGGTTGAGTGATCCATGGGTGGTGTTCTGATCCTGTGACTCCTACTATTGTGATAGAGGACAGGGTTGTTGGTCCTGCATATTCAGGAAGGGTAGAGCAAGTGGCCCCTGTATCGATGACAAATGAGATCAGCTTATCTCTTGCAAGGAGAGTTACCCTGGGCTCACGCGTGGTGATCTCCATGGGGGCCCCAAGCCCCGGGCATCATCAGTCCTTCTCTTGGGAGAATCTAAGAAGTTCCAGTAAGGATAGCCATGAAACCAAAGGCTGTGGGTTGGGGACTGGGCTACTCCCTCTCTGGTGAGTGGAACAGTCAACCCCCGCCCCCAGTGACCTGGCTCTTTGCAATGAGGACAGAGCCCAGGTGGAGGTCTTGGGTTAGAACAGGCCCATGCCCAGTGGTCCAGTTGACTGCATTCAAAGCAGTTCCCAGGTGGCTTACCCCTAGAGGCAGCCAACTTAGTGGTATGTGAGCCTTGGATAGCATTATCCAGGAGTTGGTATTTGGCCTGATCTCTTTTGTAACGATCCTTCTTCTCCTTCTTCTCTGTATTGTTAAAAACCTTGAAAGCTGCATTGAGGAGGTCTCATTGGGTCATATTTGGACCATCCTCAAGTTTTTTTAGTTTTTTTTTTTTTTTTCAAATATCAGGGGCTGATTGGGTAATGAAATGAGAGTATAAGAGGGCCATGCCTGCAGGGAAGTTTGGATCTATACAAGTGTATTTATGTAAAGCCTCAGAGAGGCGGGTTAGGAACTCCCTGGGATTTTCAGTGGATCTCTATGTGATTTTTCTAAGCTTGTCATAATTAATCAACTTGTGAGTAGCCTTTCGGAGGCCATAAGTCAAGTGTGTGATCATGTTATCCTGGAGATCGCAATCCCTATGGCCAGTTTGGTAGTCCCAATTTTGGTCTGTGCAAGGTATGGCAAGGGCTCCCACAGGCCGCCTATTATTTTGGGCATGTACCTCATCTGCCGGTTTTGGGGCAGTTACCCAGACCTGCTCCCTGTCTTCAGTAGACAAAGTAGTAGTGAGAATCATAAAAATATTATGCCAAGTGAGATCATAAGACTGGGTGAGATATCTGAATTCCTCAAGGTTTGTGTCTGGGTCAGACTGGAAAGATCCTGGTCATTTTTCGATTTGGGAGAGATTGGAAAGAGAAAAGGGACATGGACTTCAGGGAGGGGGTATAAAGGAGCTGGAGCTGAGGCGGGGTTGTTACCTGGTGAAGCAGGAGAAGGAGAGGCATTAGGTGGCTGAGGATGAGCATCTTGAGGCCCGGTAGGGAGAAGGTGGAGGGGCTGGTGAAGGATCTGGAGCATAAGGAGGTGGTTGGGGAGCAGAGTAGTCTGACAGATCAGAAGATTGATCTGAGTCTGGAAGGGGAGTTTGGGCATGAGCTAGGAGAATTAGAGACATAGGACAGTTTTGACAGATTGAAAAGGACACGATCAGAGTTAGAAGAAGGTTTGAACATAAGGAATCTCTCTGACTTGGCCGTTTCAGTGACAAAAGCTGTGTCAATCTCTGACAGTATCTAAATCAAGAGTGCCATCTTGTGGCCACTGGGATCCATTGTAATGAGGTGTTCAAGTTTTAACGTCTCCCTGGAGGCTGAGAGATTGTCCAGGCGACAACCCAGAGGCATAGAGCGCAGAGTACAGTAGAAAACAAGACATTTAGATTTAATGTCTCACTGGAGGCCAAAGGGTAAATTGGCCAGGAGACAGCCCAAGGGCATGGAGTGTGGAGGTTTGGATTGTGAGGATCCCATTTAAAGGGTGAGAAAGGAAATGGGCAGTCCTAGTAGAAGAAGGGTGCCAACAAAGAGCATCGTCTTTGCTGTGTAACTTCTTTTCGAGATAAAAGTCACCAACTGGCTAGATGAGCATCCTCCAATAGCTGGGGGGCACAAGAAGGGTTCCCTTGGCCAGGCACCTGGGCTTCGAAAAGTAGCAAGAGAGAGCAAGTTGGGGGAACCCGTGACAGGAGAGGACTGACCCACTGACTCACCCTGAATTGAGGCTGATGTTGGATGTGTTGGTCTGAAATGTCAAAAGGAGAGAGTCCCAGAGGTACCCTGGTCAGCAGGTCTGGGAAGGGTGGCTGAGGGCCAATCAACCAAGGTGGGGATCATCCAAAATGTCAGCCAGAACCCTTCACGGGTTTCAGCACCAAAATGAAAGAAAGTGAGCCGAGACGCTGGGTACCGATCAAGCTTTATTAAAGGAAAGGAATCTTCTGAGCTGTACTCAAAATGGAGGCCAGCACCAGGCCTGGTGGTGGGAGAACTTGTATAGACTGTAAGGAAGGCTGATGTAATCAGGGAGGGGTTCGGTGCTGGTGTGGAGGAGTTTCTATTTCTTAGAAAACATGAGGTTTCTCATAAGGGAAAGGATGGTGGCCATTTTGTGCTGAGTATGTGTAAAATGGCACTGGTCACGTCCAAGATGATGCCGTTCACATCTAAGATGGCACCAGAACCTATCAATAATCCAACTTTGCCATGGTGAAATGTTTGTGTTCCTTCCACATCCATATGGTGCAATTCTAAACCCCAGTGTGATACTACAGATAGGGCCTTTGGGAGGTGATTTGGTCATGGAGCTGGAGCCCTCATGAATAAGAGGCGTGAGGGAGACCCTTGTTTGTTTCATCATGTGAGGCTTCAGACAGAAGGCATTGTTATGAACCAGCAAGGGAACCCACCAGACACCAAATCTGCCAGCACCTTGACCTTGGACTTCCCAGTCTCCAAAACTGTGAGAAATAAATTTCTGTTGTTTATAAGCCACCCTAAGATATTTTGTCATAGCAGCCTGAACTGAGACACTATTCCCAGATAAAATTGTTGTTTACATTTTGGAGATTTTTTCCTTTTGGCCTTTCTTAGCTTTCATACCTTCACATACAACTCTCTACTTACAAATTTAAATTTGTACAGTATGTTGTTTTTATCCTCATTTTTTACTTAAGATCATATTGTGATATTATAGAAGTGATATATGCTTATCTTAGTTTTGGTTCCTCCAAATGCAGAACATGAGACAGGAACTTAGTTGTGGGTATCAAGTTTGTACATAAAATAGGGCTAAGCCAAGGCTTGATATATTCAATGGTAAAGATACAGTGAGCCATTTCAGATTTAAACAGTTCAGACAGTGAAAGAAAGAATGTCGTGTCATCCATTGCCTCGATCCTTGTCCCACACATTAAAGCAAAAGCAGCTGGATGACTACAACATCATCTGTAGACCTGTATCTAGACTGCCACTAGTGGTTTTATATTCCTCAGCTCTGTTCTGATGGGAACAGAAGGACCACACCTCATCAGAACTGGGGAGGTGATGAGAAATTATCCTATGGTAGTCAATAGGGAGATGAGTGGGAAGTGGCTTCGGATCAGCTCCTTAGAGACCTCCTATCCTCTCATGCTCTGGATGGATCAGAAGGCATTCCATAAAGACTTTGATTAGCTGTAGTTTAAGCCTTTGCCTACATTCCATAAAGACTTTGATTAGCTGTAGTTTAAGCCTTTGCCTATATTGATACCTGCAAGGTCTCCAGGAGCCACAGCTGCATTCCATAAAGACTTTGATTAGCTGTAGTTTAAGCCTTTGCCTATATTGATACCTGCAAGCTGTTATCAGTAGTTTAAGCCTTTGCCTATATTGATACCAGCAGAGCTGTTTGCCTAGAGCAGGCAGTTTATATAGAAAGTCATCCCAGGAAATGAAAGCAATGAAATGGGGAAAGTGAAACAGGGAAGAATAAAAAAATCACTAAATTGTGCATGAATGAATGGGTTGCTGCTGTGGGCGGTGGGAACCCTCTGTGGGAACCCTCTGAGGAACTGTACAGATTGTGCTTCAGACATGCTATGGGACAGGGAAGCTGGGGTATTGTCAGGCTAGGGCTCAGACCCTTCAAACCTGTTGTACAGGCTGGGTCACCAGATCCCTCATATGCCTGGCTGGGTCACCAGACCCCTCACATGCCAGCTTGGTCACCAGACCCATCACATATAGGTTGCAAGCTAGGTAACTGGGAAAGATCCTGGGAGCTGTTGACAGAGTGGACAGGTTCATTCCAACATAAGCTCAGTCCTCAGCTTCCTCAGCAGCAGCTTACAGCAGACTCCAGCAGCAGCAGCGGTGGCCTCCTGGGGCATCCTGAGGGCCCTGGAAGCAATAGCTTGCAGCAACAGCCTCCAGCAGATCTGGCAGTAGCAGCCTTCCCAGGGGGAAAGCACCCTGTGCACTAGAGCCACTTGTGCTTTATACTTCAGTTCGATAACCCAGGAACACGTGGGTGTGAGTCAGACAACCCAGGAACACCTGGGTGCACGTGCACAGTTATCATTTACATCTAATACTCAGCAAGATTCCAACCCTGGAGGGATCCTGACCATTTACTTTCACTTTCCCTACAGGTACTTATTCCGCCACTCTGGTTCCTTTTTAGTTGTGGGTTGCCCATCAATGATTCCCTTGCCTTTCTAGGAGGTGATGTATGTGGTTAAGCAAGGTCTAAAACTGGAAAAAACTCTTGGGCAAAGAAGTTGGGAGATGCAGGCCTTAACGTTGGGATCTGTCAGCAGTTTGAGACACTGCCACTACACGTTATCTCAGATGTGGGCAGAAAGGCTATGGGTTGCAGCTGTCGCAATGCAGAACAGTGAGAAAAATACAAGCATTATAAAAAGAAATAAACATCTTAATTCCACTACTTTTTTTTTTCCCTTTTTGTCTTTTTTACTGACCGGTAACGGGATCACAACCCTTGGTGTTGCGCCCGCACCGAGCTCAGCCAGTGAGCGGGAACCGGTCTCCACATGGGATCCGAACCCTCGGCGGGAGCGCCTCCGCGCTCCCAAGCGGCGCACTCTCCAGTGCGCCACCGGGCCGGCCCAATTCCAATCATATTTCTCTGCATCTTTTTCAATGATTAGGTAATACTGTGTATTCAATTTTGCATTCTGTTTTTATTTCCTATTCTATTCTATAATTTTACTCATATTATTATAAGTACTTTGTGAACATATATTTTTTTCCATAGAGATTAAAGTTTGGTGACAAAAATACACGGAACAGAATTATAAAAGTGATGTGGTAAATTAAAGAATTATTGTCCAAAAAATTATGTTAATATTTGATTTAGATAATTAGTTAAGAGGCAGATAGGATTTGTGGAGGTAGCAAAAACGGTTTCATAGCGGAAAATAGTTTGAAGCTGGATATTGAAGTACTAAATAGAAAATGGCTCAGATGTTTAGGAGTTATCAGCTAAATTAGATCTCAGGTGAAATATGAGTGCAGATTCTGAAACACAATTTAGCAAACTCTTTTAGGATGCTGAGGTAGGCAGAATAATGCCCTCTGCCCAAAGATGTCCACTTCCTAACTCCTGGAAACTATAAATAGGTTACCTTACGTGGCAAAGGGCAATTAGGGTTGCAGGTAGAAGTAAGGTTGCTAATTAGCTGACCTTAAAATAGGGAGATGAGCCTGGAGGATCCACGTGGGCCCTATGTCATCATCGGCCTTCTTACAAGGGAAGCGGAGGCAGAAGAGTGGTCCCAGTGTTGCTATGTGATGTGAGAGGATATCATCTGCCATTGCTGGCTTTGAGGATGGAGGCAGGGGACCCCACAAGCTAAGGGATGTGGTGGCCTCCAGAAGCTGAAAAGACAAGGAAAGAGATTCACTCCTGGAGTCTCCAGAAAGGAACACAGTCTTGAGGACATTGAGGACACTGATTTTAGTCCAGTGGGAACCCAGATTGATTTTTGCCTGGAAAGTGGAGGGTTCTTTTCATTTGCATGCTTGTTTTTTTTTAACTAAGGAAGTTTTCTCGTGTGTTCCTCTGTTCCCATCATTAGTGCTCCTTGGGTTATGTTGCATTTCTGCTAATGTCTGGGTGTTCTTTTAAATCTGTTCTTAACCTTTTTATCTTTCTTCTGTGTTCTAAGAGCGGTTTTCAATTTTGACTTCCACATCAATAATTTTATTTTCTGCAGAGTCAATTAGATTTAGCTGTTATATTTTTATGTTTCCTGTAAGATTCTATCTCACCCTTTCCCCTGACCAGTCTCTTACAAACTCATATTCTGTGGTGTTTGTTCCCAATTCTCTGTTTATGGATTTTTGCTCTGGGTGATAAAGGCATTTTTTTCTTTAAACACCCTATTAAGGACTCTAAAGAGTTAAATTTTTTTCTTGCAGATCTTTTAGTCGGTCATTTTAGAGGCCTATGCTTTCTTTCACTTGTTTGGATGATGCTCCCTGTCCTTTGTTATGAGTGGTTTTCTTTTTTTTTTTTTGTCTTTTTCCGTGTCCGGCAACGGATCGCAACCCTCAGTGTCGCCCTTTTTTTATTTTATTTTATTTTTTTTATGAGTGGTTTTCATTGACTGTTCTCCCGCACGTAACTTCTCTCTCCCCTTATGTTCCCTTCCTACCTACGGGAACTTATGTAATGAGAGATCTACTCAACTGTAATATTTTCCAATAAAATGAATCTGTGAGATATTTTTGGACTCACTTTCTATCCAAGAGGTAACACAGAAAAGTAGAGAATGTGCAACAAGTAATATAATTTGTGGATTTGAACAATTAGCTTAAGAGAGAAACAGATGAGATAGGTGGGGAAAAAAGGTTTCATAGTGGAAAAAAGACATCTGAGCTGTTCAAGTAGAAAATGGCTCAAAGGTTCACAAGTGAAAAAGATAATATAGACTGCAGGTCCTGAGTTAACTTCAATTGGAACTTCTCTTTCTCTCCTGCTTATTTCTCTAATTCCACATTTTCCATCTACTTGTATCTCTAGGCTGCATTATGGGTAACTTCAAATTTATCATCTAGTTCATGAATTCTACTGTTTAACTCATCCATTGTGTTTTTAATTTAAACAATAAAGTGAAATTAGTTTCTAAAAGTTCTACTGGGTTCTTAAAAAATCTGCCTGGTCACTTTTGGTCTCATTGATAGCTCTTTTTTGTGGTTTCATTTTTTATTTTTGTAAACGTTTCACTCATATTGTTTTGTAATTTTTATTCTGATTGTTTAAATATCTGAAGTTTCTTTTATTTTTGCTGACATGCATGATAATTCGTTTTCTAGTTGGTTTGATAAACTGTAATTGTTGAGTTTACATTTGTTGGAAATTTAATCTGACAGAATCCTGGGGCCCGACTAGGGAATGCTTTCCTGAACAGAGGGTATGCCTTTCTGCTGGGATACGGTGGACACAACCAACCCAGGACTCCTTTGGTTTCCTTCAGGTATCCTTGAATTAATAGATGTTCTTAGATTGAGCTCCCCATCCTGGATGCTGGCCTAAGGCTGGCCTCCAGGATTGCAGGGCTGGAGGGTAGTTCCACAGTTTCAAGTTATTTATATTACATGTGCACTTTCCTTTGTAGGTAAACTGTTTTTGCCTAGTTACTTGCAGGCCTTTCTCTTTTTCCTTGATATGCTGCAATTTCATTATGATGTGTCTAGATGTGGCTTCACTTTTGTCCTTCTGCTAGGTGCCTGAAATACAGTTTTGAATTGAATACTCTTCCTTCAGATTTGGCAAATTCTCCTTCACTGTGTCTTTGAATATTACTTCTCCACCACAATTTCCTCTCTCTTTTCCTGAAGCTTTTATTCAGGAGCCTGTCTTGGATATCTCTTGAGTGTGCCTTCATGATGCTTTCTGGTAAACTCCTCACTTTTATCTTCTAATTATCAAGATCCCTGTTTCATTTTTCATTGTGGCCTTCTTTAGTTTATCATGTCTATATATTTTTATTTCAATGATCACATTTGTATGTTCAAAAATATCTTTGTGTTCTTTTTCTTTTCCTCCTGTATTTGCTTTCTTTCCCCTTATTTTATCGTAATTTCTTGCTCTCTTCCAAATGAAAGGTATTTCTTTAGATTTTTGAGCATCCTGAAGATACTAATTTTAAAGCTCTTGTCAGACAATTCCATAAAACTCATCTTTTATTGAGTTCATGTGTTTTAATGTTGTGTATGGTTCTATCTTGTGTGAGCAGTTTTGTTTTGCCCTCTCTCGCTTTTTTATATTCCCCAGGTCTCTAACCTAGAATCAGATTTTTATTGTCATGCCAGGGCTCCTGCCCCATGGTGATAGAATATTTCAGATCTAGTCACACAGTCAGTGGGTGGCTTCATAGATTTCCTAATCTTTAGATTCTGTCTGTGACCTCTTACCTTCCTAGTCCCACTGCTGCTGAAAACTGTAGCCACAGGTGGTAATTGGTAGCAGTATTCATTTAGCTTCCTTTCTGAAGACCTTGTACATATGGCACCGCCAACTTTTGCCTTCGAACAATGAGCCCAGCTACAGCTCCTCTTTTCACAGGGAGTACTTTTAACTCTCCTAAATGATAGGGCTGAACTTCCAGCAACAGCTGCCTGCTTTCAGACTCAGAACTCGGTATGTTCAAGGCTTCAGTTCTTTTTACTGCTTTGTCTTTTTGTTCTATTTCCACTAAAAAGAGATGTTTATCTAGGTTTTGTGTCTGACTGTATATTTTTGTCTTTTTAATACTCCATCATTTCTCTGTGTTTGGACTACAGATGGTTTATCCAAGTGTGAACTTATATCATTTTGACCAGAACTCTTACCTTTGTTTTAGTAGACTGTCAGTGTTTAGATTCAGCACTTGGTTTGGCTATATATGCATTTGAGAGTACAGTTTCACATTTTTTGTGGTAGACATATACCAAGATTGGAAATCTGCTTCACCCTTGTGTGCTTGGTGTCTGCTGAGTACTCTCCAGGATTTGCTAAGGCCTTGATTTCTTTGTCCCGTCCTAAGTATCATGGATATAGACCCTTATGATAATGTTTCCTTCTGTTCTAACAGTGGTGTTCTTTTTTGGGGGGGGAGCTGAACAGTTTGTTATTCCTTTGTCTTCTTTTGGTGAGGGAGAGGGAGGTAATGTTCCTGCCCCTACCCCATCAAATAAGCCAAAGGGAAGGAATTGATTTGGTTTAGTCAATGTAGCTAGCTGGGATTATCTGAGTCAATTCCAGTTAGGGAGAGTTGTGCTTTCAGCACTTGTCTCTTGGTTCAGCCAGTTCGAGCAGTGTAGATCTGCAGGTGGAATGATGGGAAGAAATCTGGTTTAACCACAGTTCAGCATTCAGCTGGAAATACTCAGAAGCCTCTTTTTCTTGCTGCTGGGAAAGAGTACCTTGTAGAAGAGTTAGGTTGCTCTTTGACCTTCAGCCTCCAGGAGGTGTGTGCTGCTTTTCAGCTTGTTCTGCTGTCTTGGAAGCATTGTGGTTCACCTCTGGTGTACACATTGCTACCACTGCACTTTTCCTTTCAGAAAGGCTTTGATGCTTCCTTTTCTTTTGCTTTTGTTTTTGCTTTCTATTACTTATTTACTTTTTGATTTACAGGGTCTCTTACTGTTTTCATTCTTAAGCAGGTTCTCTTCATGAGGTCCTCCCTGACAACATCTTATCTAGAAAAAGTGCTGGGGGAGGAAGAGGGGTTGTAAATGGGTTGAGGTGAAGAGTTGGTCAAATAAAAACATTATTACAACAGCAATAGAGTAAACCTTTTAAGGGGTTGGAAGTGTTTTTATCTCCTCTATTCTTCTCAATCTCCTTTAATCCTCAGAATTATTCTTTGAATCAGGAGGAGTGGAATTATTTTCTCCATGCTAGAGAAATAAAAAATGACTCAGTGAAGTTATAGAGCTATTAAGTGGCAAAACAGGGACCAGTGTCCTGTGCTTGTTCCAGCAATACTGGCTGAGCTATAAACTGCACAAAGTAGAGCTCCTTTATAAGAAGATGGTGTCCTACAAATAGCACAAACAATTGAAAATGGGTCATTTTCTCATTTCCTGAGACTATTTGCACCTATTTGCAAATGGACACGTCTCTGAAAATAGGCAGGTCTATTTATCTCCTTTATGTCTCTCTACTCTGGTGGTGCATGGCCTTGATGATAGTCTGGAGTGAGAGATGATATAAATTAACTATATTTCTGTCATTTTTCATTATCTTGTCAATGTTATTATATTTAAAAATTCTATCTAGCAAAATTGTATAGTAACTTCTTGTATGAAGAACCTGTGAAAACAACTTTTGGCAGGTATTTTTACCTTACTGGTAAACACATCTATTCACCCAGAATTATTTAATATCCCTCAATAAACACCTTTTAGTAAGACCTTAACTTCTTTGGGAATTACTTTTTCTGCTTTTAAAAAAGAGCTGTTGATAAAAGGAAATAAGCTATGAAACCATGACAAGACATGGAAGAACTTTGAAGTGAATATTGTCAAGTGAAAAAAGCCAGTCTGAAAAGACTGTGTACTGTATGATTCCAAACATATGACATTCTGGAAAAGGCAAAACTATAGAGATGGTTAAACAATGGGTCTGTGGTGGTTGCCGGGGATTTGTGGGGAGAGTGGGCAGGATGAATAAGTGCAGCACAGGGCACTTCTAGGGCAGTGAAACTTCTGTGTGATACTGTTATGGTGGATACATGACATTACATTTGTTAAAACCCATAGAACTATACAACACAGAGTGAACCAAGATGTAAGCTATGGATCTTTGGTTAATAACAATATATCACCACTGGTTTATCAATTGTAATAAATGTACTGCACAAATGCAAGATGTTAATAATAGGGGAAACTATGTTTTGAGGGGAGGAGAGGAGGTAATGAGGAATTCTCAGTTCCTTCTCCTTAACTTTTCTGTAAGCCTAAAACTGCCCTAGAAATAAAGCCAATCACTGTAATTATATATTTTTTTTAAAAAGATCTGATATTCCTTATGCCCTATAATACCTAAGGAAGCACTAGAAGTACCAAGGTGCTCTTCTCTGTAAAGGGCTTTGTATCACTTAGAGAGAGAAACTACATATATGTGACTCTGTAAAGCTTCATGTTAGAAATCTCCTTTGTTCATTACTTTCAATCTTCTGAACAGTTTCCTTTTCTTTAATCTGAAATATCTATAATCTTGGTCTTAGCTCAGTAGTGAATTTTAGTGTCAATGTGAAATGCAATTTCTTCTAATATAACTTATGAGACTGACAGAGGAATAAAAACACTGAAATAAATTTTTTTGTATTTATCCCATAAGCTAAATTTTAAGACTCACAAATCATAAATAACTGCAATTAAACATCCAATTTCATAGGGACAAGTCATTTCAAACAACTGCAGTTGAAGAAGAAAAATTTTCCCTCTCAGGGACATATGTATTGTTTTTTTGGTATCTGAAAATTATTACAAATGCAATAATTATAGCTGTGCAAGAAGAGAGATTATATTATAATTTATGTGAATGAAAATGTGAGGAATCAAATGTTTTATATCCAGCTTGATCACCAGCAGAACCCAGGCAAGGAGGTGAGCACACAGATTCATGACCCAGTGGCCGAACCCTCAGGGGAAATTATACTACCCCTTGCAGTAGTTCACCTGGGAGTAGGATGTGTGCAGCCCATGCAACTGCCTTGATCCAGGGAGAGACACATGTGGAATCCCCAGGGTGCAGAAACCCAGGATAGCCAAATAGAGTAAGGAAGACAGTTCCCAAGCAACACCAACCCATCTCCCAACAGGGGGAGAAGGATACAAGATCAGCCTCTGCCTGTAGGAAAGGAGGAAAGAGAAACCCTGCTCAAGGTCACCCATTCAAACTGAGGAGTTCTAGTATACCCCAGTGCACCAGGGTCATGGGGCAATAGTCAGGGTGCCAACAAGCCTGCCCAGGGATACACACCCCAGTCAAAGAGCATCAGGGCACCTAAGTGCTTCTCCCAAGAATTTGAGAGCTCACCCACACCCTTGGTGACTCAACACAGTGTCAGTAACCTCTGCAAGGAACCACTAAGTCTCATTGCCTAGGCAATGGAGGCACTCACATGCAACCCCCACATTGAATATGGTAAGTGTACCCATACAGAGACTACACTACTGTGTCTACCTGTAACTAATACTAAAACAACCCAAACTGTCCTCAGAAATATTTACAAAGCTCAACCCTAACCCTAGTCAATTCCACAATTTTGACTTCAGATTTGCTGTATACTGTGTAAGAGGATATTGGGAGAATCAAATATTCAATAAATATTAATTAAGTGCCTACAATATAACAAATTATACAAAATAATAAAAGAAAATAAGAGAAATAACATATCTAACCAGGTCTACAAGAAATCCTTAAAGGAGTCTTGCATCTGGAACACAAAAAACAATAATCACCACCATGAATACCTGAGAAAGAACAAACACCACTGGTAGGGCAGCTATGCAAATGAGAAAGAGAAAGACACTATACCACACCACTGCAAAAAACCAATGAACACAAAACACAAACAATAAAAGGAAAAGAAAGGAAAAATAGATATTAAAGTCAACCACAGGAAAAGCAATTAAATGTCAGGAGTAAGACAATACCTTTCAATAACAACCCACAATGTAAATGAATTAAATTCTGCACTCAAAAGATGGAGACTGACTGATTGTATTAAAAACCTAGACCTAACTATGTGCTATCTACAAGAGACTCATCCTACCTACAAAGACATGCACAGATTAAAAGTGAATGGATGAAAAAAGATACCACACAAATGGAAACCCAAAATGAGCAGGTGTAGCTATTCTTACCTAAGATAAAATGGACTTTGAATCAAAAAATGTAAAAAGAGACAAATAAGGTGACTATATAATGATAAAGGGATCTATCCGGCAAGAAGACATAACAATCATAAATGTATATGCACCAAACATCAGAGCACCCAGATATATAAAGCAAGCACTATTAGACATAAAGAAAGAGATAGACCCATATGATATTAGTTGGGGAACTGAACACACCTCTCTCAACATTGGACAGATCACCTAGACAACAAATCAACAGAGATACACAGGATTGAAACTACACTTTAGACCAATTGGACTTGGCAGATATCTGCAGAATGTTTCATCCAACAACTACCGAATATACGTTCTTCTCATCAGCACATGGAACATTCTCCAGGATAGACCACATGTTAGGACACAAACCAAATCTTAACAAATTTTACATAATTGAAATCATTTCAATTATCTTTTCAGATCACAGCAGATTAAAACTAGAAATCAATAACAAGCAAAACTCTGGAAACTATACAAACACATGGAAATTAAACAACATGATCTTGAATGACTTATGGCTCCAAGAAGAAACTAAACAGGAAATCAAAAAAATCTCTTGAAAGTAATGAAAATAAATGCTCATCACACCAAAAGCTTTGGGTACAGCAAAAGCAGAACTAAGAGGGAAAGTTTATTGTAATAAATGCTTACACCAAAAGAATAAAAAGATTTCAAATAAACAACCTAATGTTACACCTCAAAGAATTAGAAGAATAAGAAGAATCCAATCTCAAAAGTAGTAGACAGAAAGAAATAATTAAGATCAGAGCAGAATTAAACGAAATAGAAACCCCCCAAATGGTACAAAAGATCAATGAAACAATAAGTTTTTGTTTTTTCCTTTTTTGTCTTTTTTCGTGACCGGTAACGGGATCGCAACCCTCGGTGTCGCGCCTGCACCGCGCTCAACCAGTGAGCGACCGGTCTCTATATGGGATCTGAACTCTTGGTGGGAGCGCCGCCACGCTCCCAAGTGCCGCACTCTACCGAGTGCACCACCGGGCCGGCCCTAAGTTTGGTTTTTGAGAAGATAAAATGGACAAGCCATTAGCTAGGCTAACTAAAAAAAAAAAAAAAAAAAAAAAAAAAGAGGAAAGACCCAAATAACAAAAATCAGAAATGAAAAAGCCTTTCCTTAAGAATAAGACAAGGATGCTCACTGTCACCACTTCTATTTAACATAAGAACATAGTATTGGAAATATTAGCCAGAGCAATTCGACAAGAGAAAGAAATAGTGCCTTCAGGTTGGAAAGGATGAAGTCAAACTCCCCCTTTTTGCAGATGACATAATCCTATAAATAGAAAAGCATAAAGACCAATGATTTCAGTAAAGTTGCAGGAGACTTCCTGTAGACAAAATCAACATGCAAAAATCAGTAGCATTTTTATACTCCAGCAGTGAACTAGCAGAAAGAGAAATCAAGAAAACAAGCCCATTTACAATAGTCACCAAAAAATAAAATAAAACAAAATAAAAAATAAAATAAAATAAATAAAATAATAAAATAAAATAAAATACCTAGGAATCAATTTAACCAAGGAGGTGAAAGATCTCTACAATGAGAACTACAAATCACTGCTGAAAGAAATGAAAGAGGACACAAAAAGATGGGGAGACATTCTATGCTCTTGGATTGGAAGAATTAACATTGTGAAAATGTCCACACTACGCAAAGTGATCCACAGAGTCAATGCAATGCCTATCAAAATACCAATGACATTCTTTGCAGAAATAGAAAAAACAATCCTAACATTCCTGTGGAGCAACAAAGACCATGAATAGCCAAAGCAATTCTCAGCAAAAAAAATAAAAAATAAAAAAATAAAAAATAAAAAAATAAATCAAGAAATCAATCAATAAATAAAGCTGGAAGCGTTACACTACTTGACCTCAAATGATAATATAAAGCTATAGCAATCAAAACAGCATAAACAGCATGGTTCTGGCATAAAAACAGACACTCAGAATGATGGCACAGAATAGAGAACCAAGAAATCAATCCAAATACTTATAGCCAACTGATGTTTGGCAAAATCACAAAGAACATACATTGGGAAAGACTGCCTCTTCAATAAATAGTGCTGGGAAAACTGGATATCCGTATGTAGAAGTATGAAACTAGACCTATACTTCTTGCCGTATACCAAAAATCCACTCAAAATGGATTAAAGACTTTAGTATAAGACCTGAAACTGTAAAACTCCTTGAAGAAAATATGGGAGAAACACTTCAGGAAGTAGGACTGGGCAGAGACTTTATGAATAAGATCCCTGAATCACAGGCAACAAAAGAAAAAATAAACCAAAGGGGTTATATCAATCTAGAAAGCTTCTGTACACAAAAGAAACAATTAGCAGAGCTAAAAGACAATCTACGGAATGGTAAAAATATTTGCAAACTACAGGTCCAACAAAGGATTGATATCCAGAACATACAAGGATCTCAAACAACTTAACAGTAAAAATACAGGTAACTTGATTAAAAAATGTGCAAAGGAACTAAATAGGCATTTCAAAGGAAGATATACAAATAGTGAAGAGACACATAAAAAAATACTTAACATCACTAAGCATCAGGAGAATGTATAATGAGGTATCATTTCACCCCAGTTAGACTGGGCATTATCAAAAAGACTGAGAATAACAAATGCTGGTGAGGATTCAGAGAAAGGGGAACCCTCCCACACTGTTTGTGGGACTGTAAATTAGTGCATCCATTCTGGAAAACTGTATGAAGTTTTCTCAAAGTACTACAGATAGAACTTCCATATGATCCAGCAATCCCACTGCTGGGTATGTACCTGAAGGAATGGAAATCATCATTTTGAAGAAACACCTGCACTTCCTAAATGTCCATCGATGGATGACTGGATAAGGAAAATGGGTTATATATACACAATGGAATACTATTCTGCCATGAGAAAGAATGAAATTCTGCTACTCACAGTAACATGGATGAATTTAGAGAAAATTATGTTAAGTGAAATAAGCCAGACACAGAAAGAGAAATACCACATGTCCTCACTCATAAGTGTGAGCTAAAAAAATAAATAAATAGAAAGAAAGATACAACAATAACAATAATATGTTGGAATCTCAAAAGGAGAGAACAGAATTGAGCTTACCAGAGGTGGGAAAGGGGGAGAGGGAGAGTGGGTTAGCAAGAAATTGGTAAAGGGCCCCTCCAAATGATTACGTTGTGTAATGTTGAATCCACTGATTATCATGATTTGAGCATCATCTGTTGCTCACAGGTATTGATATTAAAAATGGTATCCTACAGATATGTACAGTCAATTATGTTTCAACAACAAAAAAATAAAAATACAATAAAATTTGGAAACTAAAAAAAAAATGTATATATATGTGTGTGTGTGTATATATATATTTATATACATCACATCAACAGAATGAAGGAAAAAAACCCCATATGATCGTTTCAATAGATGCAGAAAAATACTCAGTAAAATCCAACACCCCTTCATGATAAAAATACCCAACAAATTAGATATAGAAGGAAAATACCTCAACATGATAAAGGCCATACACGATACATCCACATCTAATATCACCCTGAATGGACAAAAATTTGAGGCTTTTCCTTTAAGATTTGGAACAACACAAGGATGCCCACTTTCCCCACCCTTATTAAACAGTACTGGAAGTTCTAGCCAGTGCAATAAGGTGAGAGAAGGCAATAAAGGACATCTAAATTGGAAAGGAGGACGTCAGACTATCCCTATTTGCAGATGACATGATCGTGTTCATAGGAAACCCTAAAGACTCTATCAGAAAATTACTAGAACTAATAAATGAATTCCCTAGGGATAAGTTTAACCAAGGAGGTAAAAGATCTCTACAATGAAGACTGTGAAACATTGGTCAAAAAATTTGAAGAGGACACAAACAAATGAAGAGATATATTCTTGGTTTGGAAGAATTAACATCACAGTGTCTATTTTATTCAGAGCAATCTACACATTCAGTGCAATCCCTATCAAAACACCAATGACATTTGATAGAGTTTGGATGTGTTGTCTTCACCAAAACTCATGTGGAAATCTGATCCCCAATGTGGCAGTGCTGGAAGCTGTTTGAGTCATGGGGGTCGATCCCTCATGTATGGATTAATGCTCTCCCTGCAGGGGTGGGGATAGTGAGTGAGATCTCACTCTGGTAGGTCCCACGAGAGCTGGCTGTTTCAGAAAGAGAGAACAGACCAGTAGTTACTAGATTTGGGAAAGGAGGAAGAGGAGGAGAGATAGGGAGTAATTAGGTAAGGGACACAAAAAGTAATTATGATTTGTAATGATGAACATGCTAATAATATTGATTTGATTGTCACATACTGTGCACAAATACTGATAGTCAACTCTGTAACCCATAAATATGTGTAAAAAAAAAAAACAGCAAGAAATAAAAACATTTCTCAAAACTAATGAAAATAAATACATGTCATTCCAAAACCTGTGGGATACTGCAAAAGCAGAATTAAGAGAGAAGTTTATTGCAATAAGTGATTTCCATTCCTTTGGGTATACAACTGATGGAGTTTGGATGTATCATGCTCCCAGAACTCGTGTGGAAATCTGATCCCCAGTGTGGCAGTTTGAGTCACAGGGTCGATCCCTCATGAATGGATTAATGCTCTCCCTGGGGGGTGAGGGTCATGAGTGAGATCTCGCTCTATTAGTTCCCTTGAGAGCTGGTTATTTAAAAGACCCTGGCACCTTCTCTCTCTCTCTTGCTTCCTCTCACCATGTGATCTGCTTGTACCCACCAGCTGCCTGCCACTTTCCACCATGAGTAGAAGCAGCCTGAGGCCCATGCCAGATGCAGCTGTCCCAGAATCATAAGCAAATAAACCTCTGTTCTTTATAAATTACCCGGTCTCAAGTATTATAGCAACACAAATGGACTAATACAACATTCTTCACAGAAATAGAAAAAAAAAATCTTAAAATTTCTATGGAACCACAAAAAACCCAGTATAGCAAAAGCAATCTTGAACAAAAAGAACAAAGTTGGAGGCATCACACTTGCTGATCGAAATATGCTATAAAGCTATAGTAACCAAAATATCATTTTTACTGGTATAAAAATAGACAAATAGACCAATGGAACAGAATAGAGAGCCCAGAAAAAAGCCCACACACTTAACAGCCAACTGGTTTTTGACAAATGTACCAAAAATATACAATGGGGAAAGGACAGCCACTTCAATAAATGGTGCTGGGAAAACTGGAAACCCACAAGCAGAAGATTGAAACTAGACCCCTATTTCTCACTCTATACAAAAATCAACTGAGAACAGATTAAAGACCTAAATTTAACACCTGAAACTACCAGAAGAAAACAGGGGAAATGCTGTACGAAATGGGAGTGGCCAGCAATTTTTTGAGCAAGACTACAAAGACATAGGCAACTAAAGCAAAAATGTACAAATAGGACTACATCTAACTGAAGAGTCTCTGCACAGCAAAGGACACTATCAAGAAGGTGAAGAGACAACCTACAGAATGGAAGAAAGTGTTTGCAAACTACACATCAGACAAGAGGCTAATATCCAGAATGTAAAAGGAACTCAAACAACTCAACAGCAAAAAAACAAATACCCCAATTAAAAAATGGGCAAAAGACCTGAACAGACATTTCTCAAAAGAGGACATACAAATGGCCAATGAGCATGTTAAAAAATGCACAATATCTCTAATCAGGGAAATGCAAATACCATCTCACCATAGATAGAATGGCTATTATCAACAAGACAGAGAATAACAAATGCTGGTGAGGATGTGGAGAAAAGGGAACTCTCCCTTTGTTGGTGGGAATTTAAATTGGTACAGTCATTGTGGAAAACAGTACAGAGGTTCCTCAGAGAACTAAAAATAGATCTACCTTATGATCCAGCTATCCCAGTACTGGGTATATAAGTAAAGGAAATGAAATCAATACATCAAAAAAGATACCTGCACTCCCATGTTTATTGCAGCGATATTCACAATAGCCAAGAGATGGACTCAACCTAAATGCCCATCAACAGATGACTGGATTAAAAAAAACTGTGGATAGATACACAATGGAATACTGTTTTAGTCCGTTTTGTGTTGCTATAACAGAAATACCTGAGACTGGGTAATTTATAAAGGAAAGAGGTTTATTTGGCTTATGATTCTGGGACAGCTGCATCTGGCATGGGCCTCAGGCTGCTTCTACTCATGGCAGAAAAGTGGCAGACAGCCAGTGGGTACAAGCAGATCACATGGTGAGAGGAAGCAAGAGAGAGAGAGGAGGTGCCAGGGTCTTTTTAAGCAATGAGCTCTTGCGGGAACTAATAGAGGGAGAACTCACTCATTAATCCCCCCTCCCCCAGGGAGAGCATTAATCCATTCATAAGGGATCCGCCCCCATAACTCAATCAGTTTCCAACACTGCCACATTGGGGATCAAATTTCCATGTAGTTTTGGAGGGGACAACACAACCAAACTCCATCAAGGGCCAAGGGGATGGAGTTGGGGACCAGCAGTCATTGGTGAACAGCTTGGGGAGCAATAGGACAGTGATTGAAGACAGAAGCACCAAAGCCTGGATGAACGGGATTCAAATCCCAGCTTTTCTATTCACTCAGTGGCTACACACCTCTCTAGGCCTCAGTTTCCTCATCTGTAAAAGTAGGGTAATACTATATACATCAGGCTGGTTGGTTGTGCAGGGGGAGGAGGCAGAAAGCAAGGACCACTCTGTGAAGGAGTTTGGCTCTGAAGGGAAGGACAGAAATGCAGTAATATTTGAGAGGGTTTGGGTTTCCTTATAGGAAGGTTTGGGTTTCTTTATACGATAAGTTTGTAAGTTAAGC